>NC_086117.1:36952331-37255362 GCF_963921235.1 Mobula hypostoma
AATTTGTTCTTGGGAAGCTGCAGCAGCTCCCTCTACAGTAACCTGACTCTGTATTCCTCTTTTCCTCGCTATAGTCAAACATTTTAGTAATTTTAGTGTAGAGGTTCCCAACATGGGGTCTACGGACCTCACTGTTAATGGTAGGGGTCCATGGCACAAAAATGTGGGATTGTTCATGTTCTCAAGCATCTGTTCTCTAGGCTCTAGGGTTACTGGTGTGGGCACTACCTCAGGTGTGCCTGATAGGAATGCACAATATCTCCATGTATTGGGATCTAAAATGGAGCCATTTTGTTGTCTCCAGGCACAAATCATTGGGATATGGTATAAATTGTGCTGGTCTGAGTCCAGCAGGTTGTACAGCAGGGTTTAGTCTGTATAATCTGCTTCTTACTCTGTTCTATCCTTTCAGCATTCCAGTCTCTGACTTGAAGAGTAAAATATTCTTCATGTTCAAATTAAGGAGCAGCCATGATATTTAGTATTATGTGGCCACATTGGGTGCCAACTGTGATAATATTGGGCTTGCTGACTGAGAAGTTCTAAACTAAAATAAAGAATTTAAGCCCTACTTTAAAAAATTACCATGAATATTCTCATTAAAGGATAATTATACCATAACTACTCAATCTTCAAAGATTGGTTTACTTACCTGATGAATCTTGATTGTGAGTTTAGCTGTTAATACCCTCTACTGGAGCTCTTTCCTTAGCAAGGAGTAGGTACGTCCACTTACAAAGTAGCTTAGAACACAGTTCATTTATTTACAGTGAAACACATTTAAATCCACACGACTCTCTTAAAACATATTTAATACTCAGAGGATTTCTGTCTAAAATATCTTCCAAATTCTCACAGAGGATTTGTAAGACACAACCCATTTCCAAACATAAAGCACAAAGCATGAAGAATTTCTTAAACTCAAAGGATTTTCAAAACACAAGTACAATTCCTATAAACTAAAAAGACATACTCTCAATACAGACAAATGAATTATCTGTTGCAGAAACCAAAGCTGGAAGAACAGATTCTCATTCACACATTGTTTCTTTCATGGCTTCTTGATGTTCCTTAAACCATCCCTAATAATCCTAAACTGGTCTCTATATTCCCTTTTTTCCCCTCCCATTTGAGTGACTTCACATGCAAATGATATTCCTTCGGATGTCTTTTTAACAGAAACTCTAAGAGCATTTTAGAGATATGGATCTCAGCTTCCTCCTATTAATGCTGTAACTGCCGGGAAGGTAATTTTCCTGAGTATATAAAGTTTTCAAATATAACTATATCACTTATTGATATGCTAAATGATATTATCCATCCGATATTCAAACTTTGAACTAAAAATGTAAGAATCAGCTTGTCTGCTTGAAACAACCCAAATTAAACAACCCATCATCATATATTCTATTCATAAGCAATAATAAAGCAGGTGTAGTGAGCTAGCATTTGCTTTCATAGACTGAGCACCTACTAAATATGGGGCTTGTTTGCAAAGCTGTGTTTTTAACTTCATCCTGATTATTGCTTTACATTTAAAATTTAAGAACTGAATACTGACCTCCATTTACAATCAGGAGTTAAATAAATTGTTAGTTGTAAATTTATTTATGTCTGCTTGTGATCTTATAAATGGTAGATGCTACTTTGAAAGCAAGCTGAATAAAACATGAGAAAGAAAGTAAATATCTATCACAGTTTCCTGGGAAAACAGGTAATACATCCTGCCGACTGGATTACGGCTGCATAATGGGTAGTTATGTTATATGTAATGTTAAAGCATTAGCTTACGCATATTTTATTTAACTTAAATTTTAGGATTTCCTCATAATTTTATTTTGCTTCTGCTGCAAAAAGGTAATTTTTATGACTTTTCTACCTATGACAACAATAAACTTGAACGTGAACTTGAACTACTCCATGATCTGAATTGTAAATGGAAATGGCTAGTTAATGGCCCATTCCCCTTCACAGAGGCTGTCTAACGATTGAGTTCCTACAGAAGTTTGATTTTTGTTTCGTATTCCAGCATCTGCAGTCTTGTGCCTCCATGATCACAATCACTTTGCAGATGTTAAATGAAAATATGATGCGTTATAATTTGAAGCATATCAGAACATGAAAGGCACTTAAAAGGGACTTTATGAGCTGAATGCCTTTGGAGTGTGCAACTTGATAATACAATGCCGTGATACTTGAAACATGGTGATTTATAAAGTTGCTATTATACCTCAATGTAGGAAATCACCAACCATTCAAAATGTGAAATATTTGGCAATGCTTACCATTCACCTTTTCTCCAACTTTATCCAGGTTGACTATCCAGAGTCCAATGTTTCTCAGTGGAATCTTCAGCGCTCTCATTATCTTCTGTCTGTGAGCTTCAAGTAGATTCACAACTTACTGATGCTTTAATGTTCAGCACGCCAATTGTATCAGGGATTACTACTGTCTGGGAGTAAAACTGATATTCTTATTGGTGAGCTTTACAACAAATACATCTCCTGACTTCTGAATAACATACTGACATTGCTGGACCAACTGTTTTGCAGTATGACATTTGACCTTTCAGTGTGTAAAACATGTTTAGTGTCATCTGATATCAAAGTTTCAGCAGTTAGAGAACTGTTCATTTAACAAATATACAGGTCTCTAAATATTTAGGGATGGAGTGAAGCAGGGCTTGAGCAAGTATATGAATTAAATTACTGATTTTTTTCCTCATAATACAGATTAGCAACTAAAGCCAGTACTTTAGTTGCAATTGGTTTGTACAAAATGTGCTAAATAGACAAAAGTGGTGATAGAGCCATAGGCTATCAGACTTGCTGGGCTAGATGATCTTCCCTTTTGAAATATAACATTCTCACAAGTGCTTAGAAGATCTTGCTCTTCTTTTCAGAATTCACCAGTATTTATCAAGCTTACAATTCACTTTCAAATAAGATTTAATGAATTTATTTTACAACTCTCTGTCGTAAACATTAGGTTATTCATAATTTATTTTAAGTTAGGTTTATGTTTTTGCTCATGATCTTACTGTACTGCTTCTGCAAAAAGAACAATTTTCAAGGCATGTATGCCCTATGTACATATGCAGCATGGTATCATGCTGGTCTATACAGTACCAAAGACCCAGGTTCAATTCCCGCCACTGCCTGTAAGGAGTTTCTATGTTCTCTTCTTGATCATGTAGGTTTCCTCTGGTGCTCAGGTTTCCTCCCACAGTCCAAAGATATACTAGTTGGTAGGTTAATTGGGTAGTGTAAATTGTCCTGTGATTAGGCTAGGATTAAATCAGGGAATTGCTGGGTGGTGTTTCTTGAAGGGACAAAAGGGCGTATTTCATGCTGTGTCTCAAAAAGTAAATAAATTATGTGACCTTGAACTAATGTTCTCAGTTGTGAAGGGAAATGGTGAGTTAATGGTCCACTTTTTTCCACAGGTGCCATCTGATATTAATCCCAGCATACTACAACTGATGCTAATGGAGAAACCAGTTAGGAGAACCATCACTGTATGGCCTAATGGGGCAATATCTATGCTTCAGGACTGTTTTGAATAGACTATCTGGCAGATGCTCAAGGAAGCTGCCACAAGCTGAACAGACACAGACCTCAAGGAAGTTGCCTCAACTGTCATTGGCTACATCTGTAAATGTGTAGACGATGTTGATACCTCAAGAACAGTCATTTCAGGGCCCAACCAGAAGCCCTGGCTGAACGCAAAGGTGCACTCCTACTAAAAGCCCAGGATGCTGCCTTCAAGTCGAGAGACAGAACAGACCTCAGGGTACCATCATCTTAGGCATCATGAAGGCAAAGATCACTTTTGCACAAAAAATTCAGGAACACCCTATCTGATAATGATCCACAGCATATGTGGCTGGCAGCAAGAGCATTACTGACTACGCAGGAAAAATGGCATTAGACTGTAACTGTGATGTCTTCCTCCCTGAGACTCTAAACAGCTTTTATACACGCTTTGAAGCATGCAGCACAATGTCAGCCATGAAGGACACCCCCTTTCAGCTGAGTGGCTACAGGAGCAAATGTAAGGAGGACTCCTCAGTGAGTTAATCCCTGTAAGGCCTCCAGGCCAAGTACTCAGGGTGTGTGCACACCAGATCAGTGATGTCTTCATAAACATCTTCAAAACTTCACCTATCCAGGCTGCTGTTCCAACCTAATTCAAATCAACCACTATCATCTCTGTAACAAATAACTCTACACCTTCAGAACTAAACAGCTACTGTCTGATGCCACTGTTCCCTATCGTCATGAAGTGCTTTCAATGGCTGGTGATGGCACCCATCCAAAACTCCATTGGACACACACCATTACCGGCATCGCATCTGCCATGCACTTAGCTCTGACATACCTATAAAACAAAAACACTTACATCAGACTGCTGTTACTGGATTTCAGTTTGATATTCAACACTATTGTCCCCCAGACCTTGGTGAAAAAAACTCCTGTTCCTTGGTCTAAACATACCACTGTGGAACTGGATGTTGGACTTCCTAACAAACAGACCTCAGCTAGTCAGGATGCCCAACTGCTCATCTCTCCCCATCATCCTCAACACAGGTGCCCCTCAGGGCTGTGTGCTGAGCCCACTGATGTACACTCTGCTCACACACAATTGCATGGCCAAACACCTGTGTAATCACATTGTCAAGTTGACCGATGACGTGACAGTGGTCAAGCTCATCACTAACAGCAATAAGATAGCCTACAGAGAGGAGGTGGAAGAGCTCAAAGCTTGGTGCCAGGCAAATAACCTCTTCCTCAATGTCACCAAGACAAAGGAGATGGTTGTCGACTTGAAGGGAACTCACACCACTCAAACCCCTTTTTACATTGGTGTCATTGCAGTGCAAACTGCCAGCAGTTTCAAACTCCTAGGAGTGTGCATCTTTTTCATTCTTCATTAATATGGAGAGTGACATAGTTAATTCAGAAACAAAGGTTCTGAACTTAAAGAGGGGTAACTTTGAAGGTATGAGACGTGAATTAGCTAAGATAGACTGGCAAATGACACTTAAAGGATTGACGGTGGATATGCAATGGCAAGCATTTAAAGGTTGCATGGATGAACTACAACAATTGTTCATCCCAGTCTGGCAAAAGAATAAATCAAGGAAGGTAGTGCACCCGTGGCTGACAAGAGAAATTAGGGATAGTATCAATTCCAAGGAAGTAGCATACAAATTAGCCAGAGAAAGTGGCTCATCTGAGGACTGGGAGAAATTCAGAGTTCAGCAGAGGAGGACAAAGGGCTTAATTAGGAAGGGGAAAAAAGATTATGGCAGAAAACTGGCGGGGAACATAAAAACGGACTGTAAAAGCTTTTATAGATATGTAAAAAGGAAAAGACTGGTAAAGACAAATGTAGGTCCCCTGCAGACAGAAACAGGTGAATTGATTATGGGGAGCAAGGACATGGCAGACCAATTGAATAATTACTTTGGTTCTGTCTTCACTAAGGAGGACATAAATAATCTTCCAGAAATAGTACGGGACAGAGGGTCCAGTGAGATGGAGGAACTGAGTGAAATACATGTTAGTAGGGAAGTGGTGTTAGGTAAATTGAAGGGTTTGAAGGCAGATAAATCCCCAGGGCCAGATGGTCTGCATCCTAGAGTGCTTAAGGAAGTAGCCCAAGAAATAGTGGATGCATTAGTGATAATTTTTCAAAACTCGTTAGATTCTGGACTAGTTCCTGAGGATTGGAGGGTGGCTAATGTAACCCCACTTTTTAAAAAAGGAGGGAGAGAGAAACCGGGGAATTATAGACCGGTTAGCCTAACGTCGGTGGTGGGGAAACTGCTGGAGTCAGTTATCAAGGATGTGATAACAGCACATTTGGAAAGCAGTGAAATGATCGGACAAAGTCAGCATGGATTTGTGAAAGGAAAATCATGTCTGACGAATCTCATAGAATTTTTTGAGGATGTAACTAGTAGAGTGGATAGGGGAGAACCAGTGGATGTGGTATATTTGGATTTTCAAAAGGCTTTTGACAAGGTCCCACACAGGAGATTAGTGTGCAAACTTAAAGCACACGGTATTGGGGGTAAGGTATTGGTGTGGGTGGAGAATTGGTTAGCAGACAGGAAGCAAAAAGTGGGAATAAACGGGACCTTTTCAGAATGGCAGGCGGTGACTAGTCGGGTACCGCAAGGCTCAGTGCTGGGACCCCAGTTGTTTACAATATATATTAATGACTTGGATGAGGGAATTAAATGCAGCATCTCCAAGTTTGCGGATGACATGAAGCTGGGTGGCAGTGTTAGCTGTGAGGAGGATGCTAAGAGGATGCAGAGTGACTTGGATAGGTTGGGTAAGTGGGCAAATTCATGGCAGATACAATTTAATGTGGATAAATGTGAAGTTATCCACTTTGGTGGCAAAAATAGGAAAACAGATTATTATCTGAATGGTGGCCGATTAGGAAAAGGGGAGGTGCAACGAGACCTGGGTATCATTATACACCAGTCATTGAAAGTGGGCATGCAGGTACAGCAGGCGGTGAAAAAGGCGAATGGTATGCTGGCATTTATAGCGAGAGGATTCGAGTACAGGAGCAGGGAGGTACTACTGCAGTTGTACAAGGCCTTGGTGAGACCACACCTGGAGTATTGTGTGCAGTTTTGGTCCCCTAATCTGAGGAAAGACATCTTTGCCATAGAGGGAGTACAAAGAAGGTTCACCAGATTGATTCCTGGGATGGCAGGACTTTCATATGAAGAAAGACTGGATGAACTGGGCTTGTACTCGTTAGAATTTAGAAGATTGAGGGGGGATCTGATTGAAACGTATAAGATCCTAAAGGGATTGGACAGGCTAGATGCAGGAAGATTGTTCCCGATGTTGGGGAAGTCCAGAACGAGGGGTCACAGTTTGAGGATAGAGGGGAAGCCTTTTAGGACCTTCTTCTGAAGAAAACTTCTTCACACAGACAGTGGTGAATCTGTGGAATTCTCTGCCACAGGAAACTGTTGAGGTCAGTTCATTGGCTATGTTTAAGAGGGAGTTAGATATGGCCCTTGTGGCTACGGGGATCAGGGGGTATGGAGGGAAGGCTGGGGCGGGGTTCTGAGTTGGATGATCAGCCATGATCATAATAAATGGCGGTGCAGGCTCGAAGGGCCGAATGGCCTACTCCTGCACCTATTTTCTATGTTTCTATGTTTCTATGTTTCTCAATCTCTCTTAGTCCCAGAACACGATCTGCATAACACCAGCACCTCTACTTTCTGAGGAGGCTGAAGAGAGCTGGACTACGCACATCAATACAGTCTACCTTCTACAGGTGTGCAGTAGAGAGGATCCTAATATGCTGCAAGACTGGATGGTACAGAAACTGCCTTGTGGTGGACAGGAAGGCTCTAAAACATGTAGTGAAAACTGACCAGTGCACCACTGGCACCAGCCTACCTGGCATCAGGGACATATATCCAGAAAGGTGTCAGAAAAAGGTCAGCAATATCATGAAGGATCCCACCTACTTTGCTCATGAACTGTTTGTTCCACTCCCGTCAGGAGGAGGCTTGATAACATGCATACCAGGACCACCAGACTCAAAAACAGTTACTTTGCCCAAATATTAAGGCCGATTAATAACTCCACCCACTAAACTACCCCTTTACAGCCCCTACCACCACTACTTTATCATTTCCTGTCAGGGTCATCTTATGTACGGATGCTCCTGTGCCTATTGTCACTTTATGGACATAAAATCAATTTATGTTGACAAACTATCTTATGTATTCATATTTATTGTGGTTTTTATTATCGTGTTCTTCATTTTATTGTGTTTTTTGTGCTGCATCAGAGTTAGAGTAACAATTATTTCACTGTCCTTAACACTGACATTAAACAACCTTGAATTCTGCAGTATATAGAATTATAAATAAAAAATACACATCATAGAATTCTGAAATAAATAAAACAGAAAATGCTGGAAGCCATTAACAGGCGAGGCATCATCTTTGGAAAGAGAAATATTAAAAATTCGGATTGAAAACACTTCATCAGAACTTTGTAGGTATCCTTTTGAAGGTCCTTGAATTGAAACATTAACTCTGTTTTTCCTTCTGTAGGATGCTGCCTCACCGGCTAATGTCTAAAACAATTTGTTTTCTTTCCTATTTATGTAAGTATTCTGCCATTAAATTAGATCATACCTGATTTCTGACACAATGTCTTTTGCTGTCTTGATTCCATATGCAATATTTTGATAGAATTAGTCCCATTTCTGACATTTTTACTTCATCTCAGCCTTAAGGGGGAGAGGATTCTACATTCATCCTACACTTTGTGGGAAGATTTCTGACATCACACTGTCTCATGAATATTGAAAGGATTACCATTCCTCACTTGAGATTCTTGCAGTAAAAGACCTTTACCTCATCAAACCAGCCTGACAAGGCACCTGACAAAAGTCACAAGGCTACAACAACTGCTGGGCATTATGTGGGATGGGATGCAAGGAGATTGGGTGTGGGAGATAAGATCACTGTGTTCGAAGTGTACCAATTAAAAGCTCCTTCCAAAGCTTACACATATATACAGTATAGGCTGAATCCACTGGAGGCAAACTGTATTCACACTTAACTTAATTTTCCTGATAGATTTTGTTGTGGAAATATAATTTATTTTCTGAGCTCTGTATGGAGACAGTGGCTGTCTGCCAAACCTGCTTTAATTTTGGGAATATGGTGAATCAAGTAGTTATTTCACATACACACCTACAGGTACAAGAGATATGTTCCTATCAATTAGCTGCCCATTCTCTTCTCTACAACAGCTTTCTCCATCCTCTCCTGGACTGCTCAGCTGTAAATTTTTGTTATCAATATGACAATTACAGGGAGCCATTCACTTCTACCAACCTGAAACCAAAGCAACAGACACGAGGGGTGGTTGATAAGTTCATGGCCTAAGGTAGAAGGAGTCAATTTTAGAAAACGTAGCAGATTTATTTTTTGACATAGCCCCCTCCTACATGTATACACTTAGTCCAGCGGTCGTGGAGCATACGGATCCCTTCTTTGTAGAAGTGGTTCACAGCAAGGGTGATTGATAAGTTCGTGGCATAAGGTAGAAGGAGATGAGTTATACCGCTCTCATTACATGCACGTGCAGTTCAACTCTTTGAGTGAAAATGCAGAAAGTTTGAAGTTAATAACTCATCTCCATCTCCTTCTACCTTAGGCCACAAACTTATCAATCACCCCTCGTGCGAGTAAAAGAAACTGTGCTGTACTATTGTAGAGAAGGAAATTCAGGAGGTATTGGTCAGCATAAAATACCTCAGAACAGTATGAAAAGAATGACTTACAAGTGCTCTGAGGCTTCAAAATACAATATTTAAATGATTGATAAAACAGATTTTCATGGTTTTTTTTCTAAAGTTCATTTCAAAGCTCAGCTCATTTTGGCAGTGACTCAGATTGCTATGTTTTTTTATGTCTCAGTATAAATTTTGCAAAGGTCAAAAACAGAAACAAGCAAAGACTGGGAAAAATAAATTCTGCATAAAAACAAGGCTAGAAACCAAACAAAGAATGGCAAACTTATATGAACTTATTCCTTGATTTTTCTTTGCTGTTGGGAAAGAATGGTACATAAGTGGCCATCTGACCCAATGAGATATTGCTGGTTATTGTGAAGGACATTCTGGAATGTTCTGCTTATCTTCTTTATATTGTTGCAGTTTTTTTTTCTCATTCAGGTATCTGAAGTCCTTTTTTTCAGAGCAGCGTTTAAACTTCTGTCCTTCACCTCGTAGACTGAATCGTCCAATCCAAATTATCTGTTGCTCAAACAAGATTCTCTTCAATTTAGTTCTAATTCTTTGGCTAATAACACCTTTGACCATTGAAAACAATTTCCAATTTATTTATGTAACACTTTGGTTAAGATTTTTCCTGCTATGCTGCAGGTATTTCATTTTAGCAGTTCTGTAAGAGCAGTCTGTTCTGCTTTCAGCATGTTTGATTTGAACTAAGCATCAGGGGCTGTGATGTTCATGCTTAGGAATGTAGTGTCATCCAGTCAGGATGGTGGAAATGGGAGAACACTCTAGAGAATACCGGGCAGAGAGGTTTTTGTGATGGACACTGGTGTGGGTCAAGGTCATTTTGGCGGGAGCTGGGAGAAAACAGGATCAAAAATGTCTGAGGATGCTGACCCTGTTGCATAAGGCGGTTTGTGCAGATGAATAGCTTCAAGGAGGAAGGAACAATGCTCCTGTGGGAGAGTCCATTTGAGGTGGATTTCGAGTGAGATTCGAAAGGTGGTGTGTGCTTTCACACAGACCAAGGGTCCAACGCGTAAGTTAAAGATAACTTCAAGATGAGCTCCAGCTTAAGGGCATATTTGGACTGGGTTAACTCTAATAGGACCGTTTTATTATTTTTAAAAATTTTTCTTTTCCTACTAACTGTTCGATGAAGCTGAAATTTCTTTATAATTGCATGCAGGGTACGATCTGTTATTTCTTGCTGACGGGTAATTACAAGTGAGCAACATTTACCCAGTATTCACTTAGCTCAGGGTTTGGGTGGGCAAGACATCCCAACCTCCTGGGTTTGGTGGGACTCAAGTCATATCGACCCTAGACGTAGGGAGTCTGGGAAAGGTGGCGGATAGCAAGGGGCTAAGGAGCCGCATCTCTAGAGACACCCGGTAAAAGGGGGTTTCATTTATTTTAAGTGAGCAGTGCATAATTTAACCAACTCTGTTAAATTTTGCTAAGTCTCACTTTGGAGAAACATCTCAAACCATGGTCCTTATTCATGGAACTACTCCAGCCAACACATTTTTGATATACATTTTTGAGATATAGCATAATAGATCCTATTGAACCCATACTGTCCAATTATGCCTATGTGACCAATTAACCTACTAACTCAAACATTTTGAAAATGTGAGAGTAAACTGGAGCACCCGGAGGAAACACATGCCATCACAAGGTTTTATTCTAAAGCTGGGGTTCCCAACCTGGGTCCATGGATCTCGTGCTTAATGGTATCGGTCCTTGGTATCAAAAAGGTTGGGAACCCCTGCTCTAAGTTATTTTTCCATCCTTCCAAATGTATACTATTCTGCCAGATATTCTTAATAATTATTTTCAGCTGTAGTTCCTGCCTATTTTGCTCAGATCTTCAATTTATGTAGCCCAGAAACCTATTTGCTTTTTAAAAAATTAATTCATTACCAAGCCCAATTTAAAATCAACTTTCCAACTATCTTCATTCATCTGACTAAAATAACCAAGCCACCTTTCGGTGTCAAGTTCATCTGCCTAATCTTCAGTTGTCATTCTACCATCATGTTTATATATTTGTTAATGTGCAACAAAATTCCAAGTTTTGTGCAGAATTTGTAAATTTCATCACTAAAAACATCAAGTAGATTAGTTATCCGGGTTCTGAAGCCTATAGTGTATTGCTCAGATGAGTTGGCTCATGGGCCTATTTCCATTCTATATTATTATATGACTCTATAATTCAATTTCCATAATTCTTGTTGTATAAGGCACTGCAGAGGCCCCACCTTGAGAATTGTGAACAGTTTTGGCCTCCTTATCTAAGAAAAGATACGCTGGCATTGGACAGGGTTCAGAGGAGTTTCACAGGGATGATTCTGGGAATGAAAGTCGTGTCATATGAGGAGCTTTTGATGGCTCTGGGCTTGTACTCACTGGAATTTAGAAGGTTGAGGGGGTATCTCATTGAAATCTTTCAAATATTGAAAGGCCTGGATAGAGTTGATGTGGAAAGGATGTTTCCCAGGGTGGGGGAGTCTACGACAAAAGGGCACAGCCTCAGGATAGAGGGGCATCCACTTAAAACAGTGATGCAGAGAAATTTCTTTAGCCGGAGAATGGTGAATTTGCACAATTTGTTACCACAGGGAGCTATGAATGCCAGGTCGTTGGGTGTATTTAAGCCAGAGATTGATAGGTTCTTGATTGGCTATGGCACCAAAGGTTACAAGGAGAAGGCTGGAGAGTGGGGCTGAGGAGGAGGGAAATAGGATCAACCAGCAGAGCAGACTCAATGGGCCTCATGGCCTAATCCTGCCCCTATGTTTTACGGCATACAAGAGAAAATTTGCCGATGCTGGAAATCCAAGCAACGTACACAAAAGTGCTGGAGAAACCCAGGGTCTTGACCTGAAACATCAACCGTACTCTTCTTCATAGGTGCTGTCTGGCCTGCTGAATTCCTGTGTGTTGCCTATGTCTTATGGTATTATTACTGTAAGCATCAATCTTGCTAACAAGCCTATAATGAAACACTCGTAAAAATAAATGCATGTGTTTAGTCAGAAATAAAATATCTGAAGTTCATGTCCTCTTTGCTATGTCAAAGCTGAATTTTGTTGCGCTGTCTCATAATCCAACTTCTAGGAATTGCTTCTGGAATTTCAAAAGGATGGAATTATATTCAAGGCTTGCTGATTCTCACACATTTGAAGTCCAGTTTTGGCATCACCTTGTCATTGTTTTTTTTAAATCTTTCTCAGCCTCTCGTGTACGCTTGTCAGCAATGTGCTGCACCTAGGGTCTTGATGTGAAGTTGTTATTCAACCCATGTCACTCATACCCCAGTGATAATTCACCGTTGACACGGAGTCACAAAAAGACTGCTGAGAAAGATGAGAAACTTTCCACAAAGTGCCATTTCAAGGTATTCTGAGACGGTCACATAACTTTGAATAGTTTTGGGGTGGGTGATGGGAGACTCCAAGACGGTTTACATGGTTATTCAAATTCACTGTGTGCACACATTTGGCATGCAAAGAATGTTACAAACTCACTGTTAATCCCCCCTTAATTTGATTTTCCATTAATTATGTGGTTAATATTTGATATTTCTTCACTGGTGGCAATGGTTAAGTATGTCCAACTTAAGGTAATTGTGATATGAGTATCTTAAAGTGAATTTTTTTCTGGATTGTACAAATAACATGAGATTTTTTTAGACTTTTTTTTAAAGATTCAACCTCATTGTCATTGTGCCGAGTACAGATATAAAGCGAATGAAATACAGTTAGCATCTAAACAGAAATGCAAAGAATAGTGTTATTTACAAAATAACTGTGAATAAAAAATAACTGCTACAGCACACAAATATAAAAGTACTGAGACAGTACAATATGGGTGCAATACTGCTTAGCATTGTGATGTAAGTTTCAGCAGGGTCACATCCTCAGGGAAAAAACTCTTCCTGTGCCTGCTGGTGTGGGAGTGGAGGCTCCTGTAGCGCCTACCGGATGGGAGGAGAGTAAAAAGTCCATGGTTAGGGTGAGATACATCCTTGATAATGCTTTTCGCCCTGCCCAGACAGCATTTAAATATATACAAGCATTTGGAGGGAGTTCTGCTTTACTTATAGCATTTATTACTAGATTTGATCAGCCTCCCATTAAAAGAACATTTAGTTATCCAAGCCCAACTGTGTGAAGGCCATTAATTAATTATCATTAGACACAATCATTAACTCCAGATTCAAGAGCAGTCTTTGTGATCATGTGGTTCCCTCAGACAGCTGGGCAGTTAACAGTAAGAAATATCTTCCCTGCACTAATCATCAGCCTTTGTTAAAACTTAAATATGCATAGAAGTATCAAAAATGAAATAGAAAACCTAATGTCGCTAATTATTTTGTGAAATAGTTGTAGGTTTATCATAAGAACTAAACTCTCAAGGATGCACTTGGCTGCATCTTGCTAAAGCCACCATCTTAATGAGATGCCTGGCCTGTGCCCAGTTGATTGATGCATGACAGGATGATTAAATGATGCAGGAATATTGTGATGAGAAATATACGCAAGTTGCATCTCTTGGCTATGCACTTGGCTTTAAATAAAGCCCTTAACTAAGCGCAGTTTTGTTCAGGTGCCTCAGTATGGATTGGAATTGGGGTTTTCCCCTAAGTGTCAAAGTTGTAGCTGGCAACAAAGGATCTGTGAATGTCAACTGACCGTAACGCAGCATGACCAACTCTCATAGTCTTTACTCATGAAGGCTGAGGTGGGCACAAAATCGACTGAGCATCAGTGAAAGTCACGGTGAAGAACACACAGCATGCAAAAGAATTACGAGAATCATGGTCTTCCATGAGCAATTCTGTAAATTAACATGTAGACCTCGATCCTATTTATCAGTTGATGCAGGCAAAATTCTGGACCATAATGCATGGTTCATCATGCCACCAATCAGCAATGAGATTTCCTCCCCACATCATAAATGAGTTTCCAAAATGGCGTCCAATAAACTGCTTGAGAAGTATATAAAGGCCAAACATATGGATGACACACTACAATCAACAGCACACTGATATTTCCTCGAATGCTGATGAAACATTTCCAAGTAACTTGCCAAGATGGGAGAACAACTCAACCCAAATGTCAGTAAAGAACATGAATTATTGAAGCAACACATTATTCAGTGTGATGATTGCCACTTTGAAGCATACGTTGGCTCCAGGGTATTTCAAGTATCCAAAGTTTATAGTTGATGTGATATTCAGAATGGCATGAATAAAATTGTTATGCTATAATTCCAGAGTCTCAGAATGAGGTCCGTACTCAGTTGGAAGGAGGTCCTGCCGAAGAGGTTTGCCCCGAAATGTCGACTGTACTTTTTGCAATAGATGTTGCCTGGCCTGCTGAGTTCCTCCAGCATTTTGTGTGTGTGTCATCCATACTCAATTGTCACTTTAATCTTAAACATGTTTAATTAAAGTGTTAGTACTGGAATGATACAAAATTACACACAGTATGTATCTTATTTGCAGTTGGTGGAGCCAAGCTAGGAAGCTTTCATTTTTAGTGAAGATACTATCTGAAGAAACAGAAAAATGTTGTCAGGTAGAATGTCTTCACCAGCCAACACAGCCTGAATACTTTGAGTTCAGAGGTACAGGCAGAAATCTGTTCATAATTGCCCACAGCCAATGTATGTTTCTCCCCAAAGATATAAAAATAATCCTGGCCCAAACTCCCAAAATGTACACAAGTTGGAATATCAAGGCCCAACATCTTGTTGCCAAAATAACAGCATCTGAAATGGTCCAGCATCCCTGCGTGTCTATTGACATTGTTGACTTGGCAAATTAATTGTCAATGAAATTGGCAATATAAAACTAGAGTTGGTTCAAGGGCACCTATGATAATGAAGAGATTTATACTACTGCATTGCCAATTTACCTAACTGTCCAGCTAGTGTGCAAATTAAACTACAGTTTCTATTTTCTTAAGGCCATAAGTTTATAAGAAATAGGAGCAAAATTAAGCCATTCAACCCATCAAGCCTGCTTCAGCATTCGATCATAGCTGATTTATTTCCCCTTTCAACTCCATTCACCTGCCTTCTCCTCATAACATTTGATGCCTTTACTAGTTAACATCTTACGCTTTCAATATACCCAATGACTTGGCCTCCACAGCTGCCTGTGGTAATGAATTCCACAAATTTCAGAGGATCAAACAAAGCATCATCTATCTTACCTCTGAGATTATCTACTGTACCTTATTTCATACATGAATTCAAATATAACATCTTCTGTCCTGTATTCACCAGCTTTCTTTTTCAATTTTGTCCCGATGTTGCCTGAAGTTAAATACCTATCTCTTTCTATTTTTTTTGTCTCATTGTTTATTTTGGAGACTTCTGTAACCTCTGCTGCACGCTCCATTCCTTTTACTTTATCCATATTTTTCTACGCTGTTGAATCAACTCAGAAGCTTGAAGGCACACAATCAGCAATTCAGGAACAGCTTCTTCCCTTCTGCCGTATGATTCCTAAATGGACACTGAACCCATGAACACTACCTCATTTTTTTATATATAGTATTTCTACTTTGCACTATTTTAATCTAACTATTTAATATACATATACTTACTGTAATTGATCTACTTACTTTTTTCTTACTTCTATATGGCATTCTAGTGTTGTTGCTTAGTAACAAATTTCACGACACATGCCAATGATAATAAAACTGATTCTGAACTCTCTCCGACTATTTAGCTTAAAGCCAAATCCTTCCCTTCATTTATTTATCTTTCTGACTCTGAGTTGACTGTAATTCAGTCTATTTTCTTCTCTGTGGTTACCCTGTTCCAGTCTCTAATTTATTAGCCTCATTGACCACTTAAATCTGAATGCTTTGGTGCATAGTTCAACCCATCACTTATAGTCCCATACTTGACTTAGAGGTATGGGGAAATACATACAAAACAAATACAAACTCACTTTTTCTACTCCAAAAGAAAGTCATACAAATTGTAAATAAGACAAGTTATTATGAGCCAACCAATCCACTATTTAGTCAACTAAACACTTAAAATTCAGAGATTTCAAAGGTTTTAAAATAATACAAATTATGTATAAAGTAAAAAATGGACAGCTACCACAAAGTATCCAAAGGTTGTTTAAAATGAGAGAAAGTCAACATGATTTGAGAAGAACATGTATATTTCAAAAACAAAGGATAAGAACACATGTAAAAAATCATTGTATTTCAGTCAGAGGGGTGAGTTTATGGAACAGTTGTAGTGAGAGTTTAAAAACATGCACCACACTTAACAAGTTTAAAAATTATTTTAAAATAATTTAATGAACAAATATAAAATACATGATCTAAAATGAATGGGAGTAATGTAAATAAATGATACTTGGAATTGGATTTTGTGTTAAAAGATTATGAATTTTTTTTGTTTTGACATGATGATTGACGCCAAATACGTTGTTGTATAAGTCAGAGGGGTAGATGTAATAAACTGTAGCTTCAGCCTACACCCTTTGGTCTGTTTTGAAGAATATCTATGTTTTTTGTTGCAATTTTGTCCTAAGAAAGCATCATTATGAAATCATAGTTGAAAATGATGCTTTTTGTTATATTTGTACTGATTGAAATAAATTTCATTCATTCATTCATTCACACTAATAGAATTACTGAATCATATGCTCTTTTTTAATGGAAGCCCAATAGTCTTGTGGTCATCGTTCTTGAAAACAGGATTTTAATTTGGATTTACATCCTTAACTGTGTATAAATTCAGCAAACACCCTGGTGGCTATTAAACTCATTGGCTGGATTAATCCTGGCCCCGGACTATAAGACTAATCAATTAATCATTGTGCTGTAAGTACATCCCATCTCAGCAAAACCTAGACATTTCTCATTTATTTATCATTTTAGGGCTGGAAGAGGGATTGGAAACCAATTTGCCTGATAAGGCCTGAAAGGATGAATTGAAACAGATCCATTCTATGGTCATTGTCACAGCACACACAATCTCACTTAAGCATAACAAAGTTTTCCAATTAAAGCATAACCATTATTTACTGAAATGATATTACTGCTCTCAAATTGTAAATATTGTGGTGAGCATTTGGTCCATAATGACAGATGAGGAAGCAAAACGAACTCAACAACCGTTTTATTGTGATAAACCCAAAACAAACTGGGCACCATGACGCAGAGAGTGAACCCAACCAGTCTCATACAGACAGGAGGTGACCATCCCACAACCCAGTTACAGTTAGGGTGACCCACAAATACACAAGTGAATAACCTCTTCTTCACTGCAGAGTTGCTGGTGACTGTAACCACCTGGACTGCCGCCATGGTCCACCCAGGCGGGAACGTTTGGCCCGTGTTGGGGAGAACTCCGGGATGGACGATAGTGACGGTTGACCCCGTGTCCACCAACACACGGCATCTGATGCCCTCTGTCTTTAAAGGCATAGAGGGCAAGCTCTTCCAGGGCCACGGGAGGGAACTAAGGGTATTCATGCCGAGCACAACAACAGAGATCAGCTGCTAATGCCCCCAAAATTTCTCTCATATGGCACCGTTTACTGCATAGTTCTTCCTTCATTGCCTTTACTACCAGTCTCTGCTCGAAACGCCGCTCCGACACTACTATGAGGATTCTGTAGTCATGCTGCTTCATCAGCATTAGGTCAAGGAGAGCCTGCAGGACATCTCCCTCTAGTGCCAGGGCAAGGTGCACCACCGGCTCAGTGGGGCTCCACACGTTCTGCCATGCAGCAAGTTTAACTTGCATCAGGTAGGGCTCCAGCCAGCTGGTACGGTTGCTTCTGGGGAGCCTTAGGGTGGACCTTGAGGTGCAGATCTTTGGGCTCCCTGTTGCTCGATGGCATCTGCGATGGTGCCCATCCTCTCATGGCTACAGTGTCTTGCGTTCCCCAGTGCGGGTCGCGAAGGAGACGAGTGATGTGCTCTTCAGTGTCCCCTGGATACACTCGCTCCACTGGGGCTCCCTGGGTAGGCATGATGCTTGGTTCCCAGGTCCTCCCTCCACATCTTAAGGCATTATAGCTCTTCAATCTCGTCGTCAATTTCACATCCCACTCCTGACACTAATGTGACAACCATTTAGTCCATAATGACAGACGAGGAAGCTCGTTGAACTCAACAACCATCTTATTGTGATAATCACCATATGGACTGGGCACCATGACCTGGAATGTGAACCCAACCAGTCTCACCAGATGGGGGAAGTGACCATCACACACCCCGGTTTAGGATGACCCTCAAATACACAAGTGAATAACTGTCTAACCCAAGCTAAAATGTAACAACAAATGAACAGGAACTTCTCACCATAATCCAACAAAAGCATTTTAACACAAGAATGAAAAAACAGTGCTAGTCATTAGAAATGCAGGGGCTTGCTGTCAACCAATACCTCCCCCACTCAGAGAGTCACAATATATTTGACAATTTCTATCCTGGCCTATTTTTGAGTGAGATAGAGAATCTAAAGAGAGCTGATCAAATTGCTCACAGATATTTTTAAAAGAAAATGTCAACATCAAGGCATTCTTTATACTTGTAAATAAAATTGTCTATTTTAGTGGTCATCGATTTTATTTAATTGTTTCTCCAGCTGCTTTCAAGCATCTCTGATCAAGACCAATTGGAGAACGTGAAAAGGCCTTTGTTGGGATATTATCAGCAGATGCCATTTCACTGGCTCTTCACACAACACTGTAGAATCTGAACAGCAAAGGTACATACATCAGGATACACCTTATCAACTACATGACTACAGCTTGTCATTCAATACTATCATCCCCTCAAAACTAATCAATAAGCTTCAACACTGTTGCCTCAATACCTCATTGTGCAATTGAGTCCTCAATTTCCTCACTTGCAGACCCCAGTCAATTTGGACTAGCAAGAACATCCCCTCCACAATCTCCATCAGCGCAGGTGCACCATGAGGCTCGGTACTTAGCCCTCTTCTCTATGACTATGAGGCTAAGCACAGCTCCAATGTCATATTTAAGTTTGCTGACGACACCACTGTTGTTGGCCAAATCAAAGGCGGTGACAAATCGTCAAAATAGGAGGGAGATTGAAAACCTGCTTGGGGGATACCACAACAAGAACCTCTCTCATAGCCAGTAAAACCAAGAAGCTGAGGAAACCAGAAGTCCATGAGCCGGTCCTCATCAGAGGATCAGAGATGGAGAGGGTCAGCAACTTTAAATTTCTTGGTGTTATTATTTTAGAGGATCTGTCCTGTGCCCAACATATAAGTAAGTGTAATTATGAAGAAAGCATGGCAGTGCCTCTATTTTGTTACAAGTTTGCAAAGATTGGGCATGACATTTAAAACTTTGATGAACTTCTAAAGTTGTTTGGTGAAGAGTATATTGACTAGTTGTGTCATGCCCTGGTATGGAATCGCTGATGCCATTGAATGGAAAATCCTACAAGCCCAGTTCAGTCCATCACAGGTAAAACCCTCCCCATCACTGAGCACAGAGCACTGTCACAGGAAAGCAGCATCCTTCATCAAGCTACCCCACCATCCAGACCATACT
Source organism: Mobula hypostoma (assembly GCF_963921235.1). Classification (NCBI taxonomy): domain Eukaryota; kingdom Metazoa; phylum Chordata; class Chondrichthyes; order Myliobatiformes; family Myliobatidae; genus Mobula; species Mobula hypostoma. The sequence goes on from NC_086117.1 coordinate 36,972,217, forward strand.
CACTTCTCACTACTGCCATCAGCAATAAGATAGAGGAGCTTCGGGATGCACACCACCAGGTTCAGGAACAGTTATTATCCCTCAACCATCAGGCTCTAAAAGCAAAGGGGATAACTCAACTTCACTTGCCCCATCACTGAATTGTGCCTACCACCTGTGGACTAACTTTAAAGGACACTTCATTTTATGTTCTCGATATTTATTGTTTATTTAGTTATTATTATTCTTTTACTTTTCACTTGTTTTTGAACAGTTTGTTATCTTTTGCACATTGTCTGCTTGTCTGCCTTGTTGGATGTGGTCTTCATTAATTCTGTTACGTTTCTTGGATTTATTGAGTATGCCCACAAGAATATAAATCTCAGGGTTTTATATGGTGACATATTATGTACTTTAATAATAAATGTACTTTGTACAGTCAGAAGACCATCAAGGCAGTGGGTATCTGGGGCTTGAATAACTAACTGCCATCTGCAGCCTCACCAGGCTTACTGCACCACAGGAACAGTGTTAATACCAGCTGTTTGCTAGGAAATCTGCAGCCATAAAGTTTTAGTTTGGCCATATTTCTCAGGTGCTTGGCAACATCAGGGTACAGGGCACAATCAGCATGATTCAGTTCATTAAATCTTTCTTTCTTTCTTGGTTTATTACTGTTCCATATGCACTGTCCATTAACTTTGCAAACTGCTTGTTACTCCTAACAACAGAGAACCACCTGGAATACAATTTATGCTCGACTCAGTTAGTGGTAACATTTTTTCTGCATCATGAAAAATTTAGATGTTTTGCACTGGAATGTAACCTAGCCAACTCTTTAAAGTGGCGATGGAGATTTACAAACAAAGCATTGTCTACCCTTTCGGCTACACGTGATACTTCAGGAAGCATGAACAGCATTGCCGTAGAAAAGGCAAGAGTTGGTTGTTACTGTACATTTGTCTACAATTTAGCCGATACTACACTTCAAAAGTGTCAAATAGTGATCAGGAGTTTTGACATGACCTGAAGACATTTTTGAAACACTGAATGGAGTTTCCAGCACAGTTAATAATGAAGGGACAGGAAATTCTCTGCCAGTTTATAAATCAAAGCCTATTCTTTCTTCTTTGATATTTCTGAATCAGAGAAACTGAAAGGTAAGGACATCCATCACTCTTAAATCATATCAAAGGCTACACCACCTGAAAATGTTGAACATAATCTCCCTCCGACTGTAGATTTAACATACTTGTCCCACATAAACTGTCAACTCGATTGATGGATGCTTCATAATCATTTAAAACATAATCATAAATATTAGCATAAATGAACTTGCCTGGAATATATACCATACCTAATGAATTCACAGCTGGATAGTTTAATAAAATATCATCAACCACACTATAGATAGATAAATGTTCTACTTTTCCTTGGACTTTTGAGATGTGATATCCACAAACTAATGTCTATTCAACTATGTCTTTTTTGTTGTCAGGCTGTACTGCCTCAGCATGAACGGGGATGTGCCTAACCCTTTTTTTTCAGATGGATACACTGCTTTCTGAGTATCCCTTTTATTTTTTTGCAAGGAGCCTGAAAGCTACCTGTCAAGTCATGGTGATGGAAAATTCTTGGCTACTTAATTTAGATATCAGGCTAAAAATCATAAGACCATAAGACCATAAGACAAAGGAACAGAAGTCAGCCATTCGGCCCATCGAGTCTGCTCTGCCATTTTATCATGAGCTGATCCATTCCCCCATTTAGTCCCACTCCCCTGCCTTCTCACCATAACCTTTAATGCCCTGGCTACTCAGATACCTATCAATCTCTGCCTTAAATACACCCAATGACTTGGCCTCCACTGCCGCCCTTAGCAACAAATACCACAGATTCATCACCCTCTGGTTAAAAAAAATTCTTCGCATCTCTGTTCTGAATGGGTGTCCTTCAATCCTTAAGTCATGCCCTCTTGTACTAGACTCCCCCATCATGGGAAACAACTTTGCCACATCCACTTTGTCCATGCCTTTCAACATTCAAAATGTTTCAATGAGGACCCCCTTATTCTTCTAAACTCCAAGGAATAGAGTCCAAGAGCGGACAAACGTTCCTCATATGTTAACCCTCTCATTCCCGGAATCATTCTAGTGAATCCTTTCTGTACTCTTTCCAACGTCAGCGCATCCTTTCTTAAGTAAGGAGACCAAAACAGCCCATAGTACTCCAAGTGAGGTCTTACCAGTGCCTTATAGAGCCTCAACATCACATCCCTGCTCCTATACTCTAGTCCTCTAGAAATGAATGCCAACATTGCATTCACCTTCTTCACCACCGATTCAACCTGGATGTTAACCTTAAGGGTATCCTGCACGAGGACTCCCAAGTCCCATTGCTTCTCAGAACTTTGAATTCTCTCCCCATTTAAATAATAGTCTGCCTGTTTATTTCTTCTGCCAAAGTGCATAACCATACACTTTCCAACATTGTACTTCATTTGCCACTTCTTTGCTCATTCTTCCAATCCATCCAAGTCTCTCTGTAGACTTTCCGTTTCCTCAGCACTACCGGCCCCTCCACCTATCTTCGTATTGTCAGCAAACTTAGCCACAAAGACCTCTATTCCATAATCCAAATCATTGATGTACAATGTAAAAAGAAGCGGCCCCAACACGGACCCCTGTGGAACACCACTGGTAACTGGCAGCCAACCAGAATAGGATCCCTTTATTGCCACTCTCTGTTTCCTGCCAATCAGTCAATGCCCTATCCACGTATGTAACTTCCATAGGCTCTTATCTTGTTAAGTAGCCTCATGTGTGCACCTTGTCAAAGGCCTTCTGAAAATCCTGATATACAACATCCACTGCATCTCCCTTGTCTAGCCTACTGGTAATTTCCTCAAAAAATTGTCATAGGTTTGTCAGGCAGGATTTTCCTTTAAGGAAACCATGCTGAATTCTGCCGATCTTGTCATATGCCTCCAGGTACTCCGTAACCTCATCCTTGACAATCGACTCCAACAACTTCCCAACCACCGATGTCAAGCTAACAGGTCTATAATTTCCTTTTTGCTTCCTTGCCCCCTTCTTAAATAGCGGAGTGACATTTGCAATCTTCCAGTCCTCCGGAACCATGCCAGAATCTATCGACTTTCAAAAGATCATCGCTAATGCTTCTGCAATGTCCACAGCTACGTCATTTAGAACACGAGGGTGCATTGTATCTGGTCCGGGAGATTTATCTACCTTTAGCCTATTCAGCTGCCTGAGTACTTTCTCTGTTGTAATTGTGACTGCGTACGCTTCTCTTCCCTGCCACCCTTGAGTGTCCGGTATACTGCTGATGTCTTCCCCAGTGAAAACTGATGTAAAATACTCGTTCAGTTCCTCCACCATCTCCTTATCTCCTATTACAATTTCTCCAGCATCATTTTCTATCAGCCCTATATCTACTCTCACCTGTCTTTTACTCTTTATACACTTGAAAAAGCTTTTAGTATCCTCTTTGATATTATTTGCTAGCTTCCTTTCACAGTTAATCTTTTCCATCTTAATGACCTTCTTAGTTTCCTTTTGTAAGCTTTTAAAAACTTCCCAATCCTCTGTCTTCCCACTAATTTTTGCTTCCTTGTATGCCCTCTCCTTTGCTTTAACTTTGGCTTTGACTTCTCTTGTCAGCCACGGTTGCATCCTTTTTCCATTTGAAAATTTCTTCTTTTTTGGAATATACCTGTCTTTCACCTTTCTCACTTCTCACCTAAACTCCAGCCACTGCTGCTCTGCCATCCTTCTTGCCAGTGTCCCTTTCCAGTCAACTTTGGCCAGTTCCTCTCTCATGCCACTATAATTTCCTTTACTCCACTGAAATACCGACACATCAGATTTCGGCTTCTCTTTTTCTAATTTCACAGTGAACTCAATCATGTTATGATCACTGCCTCCTAAGGGTTCCTTCACCTCAATCTCTCTAATCACCTCCGGTTCATTACACAATACCCAATCCAGTACAGCCGATCCCCTAGTGGGCTCGAACAACAAACTGTTCTAAAAAGCCATCTCGCAGACATTCTACAAATTCTCTCTCTTGAGATCCAGTGTGGACCTGATTTTCCCAATCCACTCGCATGTTAAAATCCCCCACAATTATCATAACACTGCCCTTCCGACAAGCCTTTTCTATTTCCTGTTGTAATTTGTAGTCCACATCCCTGCAGCTGTCTGGAGGCCTGTATATAACTGCCATCAGGGTCCTTTTACCCCTGTGATTTCTTAGCTCAACCCATAAAGATTCTGAACCTTTCGATCCTATGTCACCTCTTTCTAATGATTTGATATCATTTCTTACCAATAAAGCCATGCTACCCCCTCTGCCTACCTTCCTATCCTTCCGATACACCGTGTATCCTTGGATGTTCAGCTCCCAGAGACATACATCCTTTAGCCAGGTCTCAGTGATGGCCACAATATCATACCTGCCAATCTGTAGCTGTACAACAAGATCATCTACCTTATTCCTTATGCTGCGGGCACATTCACTTGCACATTCTACTTTTTGCATTAACTGCCATCCCAACAAGTACTGCAAAAGGTCACAGTGGACTTAAATTTGCCTTGCAAGTGTGTATTAACATTAATTGATTTTTATTTTGATCAGAACTGTAATCTATCATATCTGTCTTCCAACTATTAATTTGTAGTTGGTGGTAACATGTTGAGAGGAAATTAATAGTTGATAAATATGGTGCTAGCCTTCAAATCCAAATAGCTGTAGTTGTGTTTTTAGTTTAGGTTCCCAATTCTGGGAAAATGCACGGCTGCATTGCAGACTTTGAAGGATGCAAGCCTTGTACTTTTGGTCAGGAGACACAAGAAATTGCATATGTTGCAATCTGGTGCTAAAACCAACCTGCTGAAAGAACTGAGCAGGTCAAACAGCATCAGTGGAAAGAAAGGAACTGTTGATATTTCTGACAGAGTTTGTTTCCTGTACTTGGTGTCCTCCTTCAGCTGCCCTCTGGGATTAAAGAAACCTGGGTATGGGCTGGTGCACCTATCAGTAAGACAATAGACTGACTGTGCAAATGGATTAAAATTGAAATGTTAGCAGAACAACTAAACTGGTGAGAAATTTAAGTTATCGCTAATGATGTAGGCAAAGAGCGGTGAATCTGTTGAATTCTTTGCAACATGCAGCTGTGGAGGCTATCTTTATGTATATTTAAGGCAGAGGTTGATAGATTCTTGAACTATCAGGGCATGAAGGTTTGAGAGGAAAATTGGATCAGTCATGATGAAATGATGGAATTAGGCCAAATGGCCTGATTCTTCTCTTATATTTTTATGGTGCTAAGATGTAACAAATGTGATTTCTAAACATTGAATGAATGTCTGTCAGGTCGAAAGACATTTAACGCTTTCTGATCTTGTAGCCCATGGAGTCTGTTAATGTCTGTAGAATGTCAGTCAGTGAGTAAGCACTAAGGCTACATTGACACTAGACCAGATAAATCCATAACCGAAGCTTTTTCTCTTCATTTTGACCCTCCGTCCACACTGAAACGGCATTTTCCTCCCCCAAAAATGGAGCTTTTCTGAAGCGCTTTCCAGGGTGTGTAAATCTGAAAATGCCATTTGGGTGGTGTAGTGTGTACAGGGTAACCGCAGCTTTTTAAAAATGCTGTCATGACGCTGTATGGAAGTACAAGATAACACTGATGCAGACATGTTTTATACATTTAACAAGGCGCTTAAGTAACTTAAGTCTAATTTATTAGCATAAAATAGAAAGCACAAATAAATCACACAAAATTCTACCTGGCAAGTCACAAGATTTCTGGGCTCATAATTCTTAGTCACCACTTGATTGTTGTCACTGTCGGGGGATCTCCAATTTCCAACTTGTGAAACTACCCCTGGGTGTCAGGCACTGATCATTGATCCCAGTCTCAGATTAAGTCCAAAAAAAGTTTTAAAAAAAACCCAATATATCCACAAGCTTCACAAACTCAGAATAACCATTAGACAGACAAACTCTTTGATCTTTTGTTCTCATGCCATTACCACAGCCTGTGATTATCAAACACATTGTGTGTTCATTATCACAGCATTCAACATACCCTCATAAATTAATTGTACAATTTAATGGTCACTCATTATTCATTAGTCTCCCATTGTCTGAACACACTACAGGCTTATAAAATACCTTAAAGTTTACACATATAAGTGAGAGTCCTGAAGAAAGAATCCAGTTAACAATAGACACTCTTAGGCTACGTCCACACTAGACCGGATAATTTTGGTCTCCCTCAGGTTCAGGTGTAACCTATCCTTTTTGTAGAGCTCATACCTTCCCCAGATGTCTGGATCCCAATGATCCAAAAATCCAAAACACTGCCCCTGAACCCATTTCTCAGCCACATATTCATCTGCCAAATAATCCTATTCCGAACCTCACTGGCATGTGGCACAGGCCGCAAACCAAAGATTACTAGCCTGGAGGCCCTGCCTTGAAGCTTTCTGCCTAGCTCCCGATATTCTCTCTTCAGGACTCTCTCCTTTCTCCTATCTATGGTACCTAGAGTTTATATACCACAACTTCCAGCTGTTCACTCTCCCCATTTAGAATGCTGTGGATCTGATCTGAGGCATCCTTGACTCTGGCATATGGGAGGCAACATACTATCCAGATGTCTCTTTCATGTCCACAGAATCTGCTTTTTGCTCCTGTAATTATGGAATCCCTTATCACTACTCTATTTCCCTTCTCCCCCTTCTCTTCTGTGCCACAGAGCCAGATTCAGTGTCAGAGACCTGTTTGTTGCAGCTTCTCCCAGTGGGTCCTTCCCCTTCCCAACCTTGTTATCAAGGGGACCGACCACAGGGATACCTATTCGCTTTCCCTCTCCTGACAGTCAACCAGGTAACTTCCTCCTGCTACTACCTGTAGGGGTGACCACCTGTAGCATCTATCTATCACCTCTTCATTTTCCTGTATGTGCTGAATGTCATCCAGCTGCAGCTGCAGTTCCCTAACAAAGATCTCTAAGGAGCTGCGGCTCAGTGCACTTCGTGCAGATGCTGTTATCAAGGAGACTGGCGGTCTCCCAAATTTCCCCTATCTTACACAAGAAACATACCTTTGGATCCATTCTCAGCACGCTAGCAATGTACAAACAGAAAAAAAAGACTTGCTAGAAACTTTCTTACTAACTTACTTAGAACCTCCACCTGTACTTGCCTGCTCTCCCCTAAGTCCGCTGAACCAAAGCCAGATCACTCTATCACTGGCCCCCACCCACAATGGCCATTCCGCTTACACCTCCTTTGTTTTTATTGACTCCACTACCCCACTCTGATTTCAGCCTGCGGAAAGAAAGCTGAAAAGTCTTGATCTCTTTTAAAACTTTGCAGTGTGTCACCAATGAATGACGTCTCGCGTTGATTTCAGTCGCCACGTGTATTATTCAATACAGAAAACTCGCATTTAATGAAAATTTTAAAATATATATTTTGATTTTTTTTATGAACTAAACTCAAATTCTTAAAAGAATAGAAAGTGGATTCCTGAAGTCATTAATTCTTTGTGGTCAGTTCCAGTACTAGATCAGCTTGTCATCAACAAAACTGCATTGACAAGTCAGCTGTATGCCTCCATGACAAGAGCCTTCTTTTCCAGTGTGTATGTTTTTCACTTGCTTCCAGGGAGCTGCTCACAGATCTGACTTTAAACATGCAAGATTAATCTATTCATCGAAGTTGAGGAAGAATGCCACAAAAAGGATAACACTTGACTTTGCCTTCTGCATGCAAGCAATAAAAGTGTAGCAGACTCAGATTGCCCGACTTTCAATTACTCAAATCATTGCACCTTCTAATGGCTGTTTTGTCCTTTGAATAATTGAACCCTTTAATTTCTCAAATCCCTTTACCTTGATTAACTAGCTTCATTTGTTGCCTTTGGAGCTACTGGAAAATCTCTGGGGTCCTTTGAATTTTTACAACTGCCTCAGCCGCAGTGGTCACAGAGTCTTCGTGCAACACAGCCCTGGCCGCTCATCCAAAACAACTTCCATTTTCTACAGATTTGTGAGAATTTTACAGTGACGATGCTTTTGAGCTGAACTTGCAGTTGATGACAAGTAATAATGAGGAAGCAAACAGGTAGTTTGAAGCTCTCGGCTCTGATCAATACAGAGAGTTCATGAACTCAGTCCTGCAACCTGTCACATGGCAGGACTTAGTAAGATGCAGAGATATTGGGCAGGGGAGTTTGTTATTAAACTTCAAACATCACGACAAAAATACAAGATGTAGGAGGAATTCCAGTGAGCTGGGAAGGTGTTTCCTCAACCACTGCCTTCCAACAAAACATCATATTCCTCCATCCTACCACTGTCCCTACCCATCCCAGTACCTTCCTCCACACTAAAACCCATCTCCTGCCACCATCTTTTCTTTTCCTTCATCCATCCATCCGTCATCTACCTCCACATCCTATGCTTGCTCCCATGCATCTAAAATGTCCGCCTCACCATTATTCACCCCATTACCCACCCCAACATCCTCCTCCAGGCTCAGACCCTACCCATACCACCATTGACATATCTCTACCTTCCAACCCATCACCTTTCACTCACCACAGTTCCTTATCCCTGCCATCAGCCACTCCACTTCACTTTCTCCCTCCCTCTGCCACCATGCACACCTCCCCAAGTACCTATAACCTCATCCAATGGCACAGCAAAGAGCGTAACAAAAGCAAATGATGGATCACCTGTAAACATTCAAAATAAGAGTTGAAGGAGGACAGAAGTAATGTTAATAATTATTGATGATCGAATATTGCTTTCTCAGCATTGCTGTCAGGGGGAAATTTGTACATCCAGCACATCCAGCAATGTCATATTGATTTCCTGCAATACTAAATATGTGAGGCTGATGTCCGTCAAAGGGCAAATTGATGTATGTGTGGGATCATTATATAAAAGAAGATTTAATGCTGTAGCTTCATTCCTTTAAAGCTGTTTGTGTTTTTTTTTGAATTGATGCAGTGGGAGGAAATAACACCAGAGCAGAAAATGTAAATTGCATAGTGTGGCAAGATAGAAATCTTTTTAGCAAGCAATATTTCAACAGTTGGATGTACAAATGACAAATGCAAAACAATTAAGCACATAATTATCATAATTGCGACATTCAGTGACTGAAGAAGATTTTGAAAGCATTGTAAATAATACAGAAACACTGTTGAAATTTATTATTGTCACATGCAATGAAGTTATTTGGTGTGTATCTGTTCAATGGTTGCTGGACAGATTGTTTTCTCTGCCTTCCCTGCACCCTGTGACTTTCTCTGCTACTCTTCAGTTCCCTTTCCTCTACTCTGCTCTTCCTTATTTATCTCAACTCTCTACCAATTTCTGATGCTCTCCCAATTCCTTTTCAAACTCTGGTTACCACTCATAAATGAAATGATGTTTAGTCTACAGATCCAGCAAAGAGCACATACTGTCCCAGCACATTGGCTCTGGGTTGAGGTCCCCAGGACTTCACTATTTGCCAGCCATTATTCCCTACACCAACTATTCACAAAATGCTGGGGTTGTAAACTACTGACTGATCAGAAAGCGTTTTTTTGCTGACGGACACAAACAAATTGGAGCAAGCTATTTAATATGCTGAGCCCTGCCTCAGCATTTTATATGATTATGGTCGATCGTAGCTGGCCTCAACTCCTCTTCTGTGCTGGTACCCCAAAGCCCACAATATCTCAATCTTTAAAATACTGACTTATCTCCACCTTAAGTGCATCTAAAGATCTGAGCTCCAGCACCCCCAGGAGCAGTGAATGCCAGAGATTCAACACAAACAGAGAGAAGAAATTTCTATGCACATCAGTTTGAATGACTGGCCCCTTGTGTTATAGTTATGTCCCCTGTCTCATGATGCACCCATGAAAAAAAACATCTATCCTGTCATGCCCCGAATGAACTTGTATGTTTGAGTAAGGTCTCTATTTCTAAACTCCATGAAACACAGATCTAATCTACCTATCCTTTACTGATCAGATAACTCTCTCATCCAGAATTAGACTTGTGAATCTCCTTTGCTCTGCCTCCAATATTGCTTTATCATATTTTTTTTAGCCAGGGGAACCAAAGCTGTGCATGGTATTCCAGGTGTGGCCTTACCAGCACCCTGCAAAAATCTGCATTGTTGAACTCCAACACCTTTTTAATAAAAGCAAAAATGCCAATTTTTTTAATAACTATTTGTTGAACTTGCCTGTTAACAATTTTTGTGATTGATGCACTAAAACATTTTGTCCTCTGAACTGCACTAATTTGCAGTCTTTCCTCATTTAGATAATAATTTGTCATTTGATTCTTCTTACCAATGTATATGAACTCATACTTCCCACCTTAAACTCAATTTGCCAAGTTTTCACCCAAAGTTAAAATTTATTTGATCTGAAGAAGCAAATTGAAGAACTAAGACTTTCATGGTCCTGTCCATGAAGTCCGCACTCCAGTTCATGGTCCGATCCATCGATCCTTATTCCAGGTTTTCCAGTTTTCCCTTGTCCTGTGTGTGCCTTAACTGAGGCACATGATTCTCATCTTGGGCTGGCTACATAAACAGTTCCTGGGTTCAGCTTCAGTTGCTGGACTGTTCCCTTCCCTTCACCTTCCTCCTGAAGACTTGCCTGCAACTTCTGCCTGAAGCCTTGGCCTGAAGATTTGCCTGCAACCTCGTCTGCGTCTTCGCTTGTATTGCTGTCTAGTTCTACCGCTGGAGCAAGACCAGAGCCTTGCTGTGTCTAGATAAGGAACTGTCTTTCGTTGTTTGGAACTGTCTCTTTGTGTCCTTGCCTTCGCTAGGTAGGTCCGGCCGTTTGCCGCTACCTTGACTTGGAACTGTTTCTATGTCCACACCTTCGCTAGGTAGGTCCAGCTGTTTGCCGCTACCTTGTGTTGGGATCCATCTCATTGTGTTCAGCATTCTGTGTATGAGCCCTGGCTCTATGTCCTGTTCCCTAGGAGGGCTCCTGACTCTGTGTTGAGTCCTGGCCCCAAGTCCTGTTCCCAAGGAGGGGTTCCGGCTCTGTTTTCTATGTTCCTGTCCTCCCTCGACCAACACTCTGCATTCCTGTCTCCCTTGACTAAGTCAAGGTTCTTGTCCCGTCCATGTGCCTCACCCAGTGAGGAGTACCTCGCTCAGCCTGGTGCTGGGGTTCCCTCATCCTGTGCTGGAGTTTGCTTGTCCTGTCCAGGAGTCTCTCATCCTGTCCAAGCTACGTCCAAGAACCTCGTCCTGTCCAAGCTACGTCTAAGAACCTCGTCCTGTCCAAGTCAAGGCTTTGTGTTCTTGTGCTGTCCATGTGCCTCGTCCTGTGCAGGAGTCCTGTCCTTGCCACAATCCTAGTCCCGAGTCCTAGCCTAGACCCGGGTTCCGGTTCAGAGTCAAGACCCAGGTTCCGAGTGCGAACCAAGACCAAGGTTCTGGGTCCTTGTCCAGGCTCTGGTTCCGGTGTTGGGTGTCACTAGTCCATGTCCTAGCCCAGGCCCTGCATCCTAGTCTCGTCCAGGGCCTGTGTCAATGTCCAGCGTCCTTTCTTCCCCACTTCCCTTGCTTTCATGACACTCCGAGTCCTGTTCCTAGTACTTCAGTGCCTGTGCCTTGCATTTGTGTCTGCTTCAAGCCCTCCCCGCATGACAAAGACCTCATTGAAGAAGCAAAGTTCTCATTACAAAGTGCTCTTCCATCTCACAGTACCCCATTCCAGGGGTTCCACTGGCAAAAGTGAATAAAGGCTTTCTTTAATTCATTATGATGTACCTTTTCTCTTTCCATGATATAATGGAGTTGATTTCCCACTTCTTCTGGTGCTGCCTCTCATCCACTTAAACTGAAGTCAAAAAGTTTTGAGTGCAGTAAAACAAAACAACAGTTGAATTCCAGCAGGGCTCACTTGACCAGAGACCTGTAAGAAAGATAAGATGAGGTGTGAAGGAAATGGAAGAATGCCAACTCGTAAGTCAATAATATTGGCAAGCCGTGTGCCTTGAGCCATTTTCACACCCATGATTCCAGAGCCCAGCTGCATAACATCAAACCACTGCCAATTAAATACACTAAACAAGGGACCTTAGCAGATCAGGCAGAATCTGTGCAGCAACATAGATGGTTGACATTTCAGGTCAAAACTCTTCATTTGAGCTATTCCACTGCTGATTTACCATTGGTTCCAATAAAAATACCACTTTTTATTTCTACCGCACAACTTTACTCAAATTAATGACCAGTTTATAACCAAAAAGGATAGGAAGAACAAGGAACACAAGCTTATAACCTAACACTCTACACAGTATTATAATGAATGAGGTTCAAATGTCAATCTATGCTAATTAGCTACCAGTTTAAATGGAGATGACATGGTGTATCCAAAATCAGTCATTTGGTTAATTACTCTGGATCAGTATGAGATTGATTTGGTGACAAAAATGAATTTAGCTCAAGTAATTCAGTATATTCCTTCAAACAAATGTGATTTAATTAACAGAATCAGTGACGCTGCTATTGATATTAAGTGTAGTAGGAGTTTTTACTCTTGTCCTTGGCCTAGTTATTGAACTAATCCAATCTACAGTCAGCAATCCTCCCTGAGGCTAATTAGAGAGCTCCCAAAAATGAGAGAGAAGTTCTCAATGTTTGACTGACCACTAGGCTCTGCTTCTAATGTAGGCAGCACATCAGCTTCATGCCAGCTCATCATTTACAAGATTCTAATAAAGCATTCAACACCAACTATGCTATTCATTGGTTATTAGCCTAGCAAGGGCAGCTGACATCATCAGTGACTGGCAATATTTAAAGCAAGGCTATATTTCATAAATGTGGTTTACATCTACACCCACTGGCCTCTTTATTTGCTACCATCTGTACCTAATAAAGTGGCCACTGAGTGTAAGTTCAAGTTTTTCTGCTGCTGTAGCCCATCCACTTTAAGGTTCAATTTGTCTTGCATTCAGAGATGCTCTTCTGCACACCACTGTTGTAACATGGGGCTATTTGAATTGCTGTTACCTTCCTGTCAACTTGAGCATGTCTGGCCATTCTCCTCTGACCATTCGCATTAACAAGACATTTTTTCCCACAAACCTACAGCTCACTGGATGTTTTCTTCTGGTTTTCACATCATTCTCTGTAAACTCTAGAGACTGTTGTGCATGGAAATTCTCGGAGATCAGCAGTTTCTGAGATACTCAAATCACCCCCTCTGCCATCAGCAATAACCCCACAGTCAAAGTCACATAGATCACATTTATTTCCCATTCTAATGTTTGATCTGAACATCAGCTGAACCTCTTGACCATGTCTACATGGTTTTATTCATAGAGTTGTGCCACATGATTGGCTGATTAGATATTTGCATTAATGAACAGGTGTACAGTCTGTAATAGAGTGGCCATTGAGTGCATTGTGACAGAAACAAAGGCAGGTAACTGTGACAATCATTTTGTTTCCATATATTAATTTCAGTCATAACACATACAAAATATGTTATTTTTTAAATTAATCCCTTTACCAGCCTCCTTTACCCTGAAATATCACCTCAATTCTCACTAAATAACACCCACACCTCACCTAGTTCTAGTTCTAGTCCCTCTTTTTTGTTAATACTTTGGGCAACTTTCAAATCGAGGCAGCCTGTAGTTAGCAGACACTGAGTTGAACTGCACTGAAATATGCCTTTTGATTCTGTGTTTTATATTCTCTATTTTCACTCTTTTTTATATTTGCGTGATATTTTTGCATGTGGGGAAAGGGGTTTTGATGTTTGATGTTTTCTTTCAATAGATTGTTTCCATGGTTCTTATTTGTTTTGTGACTGTCTGTGGGGAAGACAAATTTCAGGGTAATACATTGCATATATACTTTGAATACAAATGTACTTTGAATTGTCAATCCCCAATTCTCCTCCCACATACATTGCATTACAAAACCTGATTTGCTTGTAACTTTTCTGATGAAAGATTACTGACTTGAACCATTTGCTTTGTTTTACTCTCCAAATAGACTGGTGCACAGTGGTAGAGTTAGTTGAGTAGCTGCCTCACAGCTTCAGTGTCCTGGGTTTAATCCCAACACGGGCGCTGCCTGAGAGGAGTTTGCATGTGTGACCACGTGAGTCCTTCAGGTGCTTGGGCTTCTTCGCACCATCCCAAGATGAGAAGGTTGGTAGGTTAAGTGCCCTTTGTAAATTTCCCCATTGTATAGTGTCGTGGTTGAATCAGGGTGGGGGTGGTGAGGGGGAAAGGGTGAGAATATGGAAAGAAATACAGGTCCACAATCCCTTATCCAAAATCCTTGGGACCAGTTACATCTTAGAACTTAGAATTTTTCAAATTTCAGACCCCCCCCCCACCCTCAATATCAAAAATACGTATGCTCAAGTCCCTTATTAACCTGTCTCATTGCGGGGACTTTAGGACCCGGCGGCACACCAAACCTACGCATATCCTCTCGTATACTTTAAATCATCTCTAGATTACTTATAATACCTAATACAATGTAAGTGCTATGTAAATAGTTGTTATACTGTATTGTTTAGGGAATAATGACAAGAAAACATTTTACTTCCAACAAAAACGTTCAATAAAACATAAAAATATACAGCTTCAAACGAACCAAATCAAACACATGGTAAATGACTTATTAGAATAAATGTAAAATGTCACTGTCACTGTCACTGTCACTGTCAGTATAAAACTTAAGTAACTTGTCTTTCTGTTAATTTAAATCATATACAGTGGTAGTTCCAACACTATTTTCTTCAGTAAGACACCGCACAGACACACCACGATCAAGCTTCTGCAATAACTCCACTTTCTGCGTTACTGATAATGAAACAGATGCTTTCTTCTCTTTTTCTCATTGTTACCTACCTATAGGGGTAACTGCAGCTCTTTTTCACAGTGAAATTAAACACAAAGTCAACATTGAACACAAAATATCAGCGAACAGCAAATGCACGTGTAACCAGTACCAGCACTGAGCCACAACCGACATCTGGTGGCCTCTGCTCGAGCTGCCATGTCACACCTGAGTGACGTCAGCTGTTGGTGAAAAAAACTTCAGTTTTCGGAGCTTTTTGGATTTCAGGATTTCGGATAAAGGAATGTATACCTGTATTACATAATTTCTATTCAATGTATTATATCTGCAACTTATAAAAGGACCAAAAAAACGGTTCATCTTATAGGCATGGCTTTGAATTTTTAACCTACATCTGAGCATCTTTATGAGGTGGGTGACTCTCTTACCACTTGTTCAATAACATCTCTTCTCTGAAGTTATAAACACTAGAGGTACTGCAGATGCTGGAAACCTAGAGCAACACACACAATGTACTGGAGGAGCTCAGCAGGTCAAGCACCATCTATGGTTGGATCTTGGCCAGAAACATCGACTGTTTATTCCCATCCCTAGATGTTGCCTGATCTGCTGAGCTCAGTGTGTACCTTCTCTGAAATTATTTGAAGATGATAAAAATTAAAATCAAATAGACTGCAAACATTTTGGATAATTCAACCCCAGCAATATTCTGATCTCTATGCCTTCTTTATGATTGAGGGTGGTGCTACTAATGAGGAATATGACGTGTTGTGCTAATGAATAAACATTTATCCATTTCAATTCAGGTGTAAGAAAATCATAATTTTTTCAATATGAAAATTAGTTCATAATTTTATTGCAACAATAAAAAATAAATCTTTGGTGCTTAAGTAATTGAAGCATTAGTAATAATATTAATAATATTACTCCACGCATGCAAAGGGGTTCAGAGAATCTTTCTCATGCTTATATTACTAGGAAAAAGAATGAGAACTGTTACAACACCACAAGACCAGAAGACATAAGAGCAGAATTAGGCCATTCATCCTATCAAGTCCTACCACTTGATTATAGCTGATCAGTTTCCTCTCAATTTCATTCTCCTACCTTACTCACTTTACAGTTCAGGCCCTGTCTTATTAAGAATAAATTAACCTCTGCTTAAAATACATCCAATGACCTGGCCTCAACAGCCACATGTGACAATGAATTCCACAGAATCAACACCCTCTGCTAAAGAAATTCTTCTTTATCTCCGTTCTAAGTGGACATCCCTCTATTCTCAGGTTGTGTCCTCTCACTATACTCCCACACTATAGGCGTCATCCTCTCCACACTCATTCTATCTAGGCCTTTCAATGTTCGATAGGTATAAAGGAGTCCCCCCCCCCCCCAATTCTTCTAAACTCCAGCACTACAGGTCCAGTGCCAATAAATGCTCCTCATATGATAAGCTTTTCATTCCCAGATTCATTTTTTTAACCTCCTTTGAACCCTCCAATGTCAGCATATCCTTTTATAGATAAGGAGCACAAAACTGCTCACAATATTCCAATGAAGCCTCACCAGTACCTCACAATGCCTCAGCACTACATCCTTGTTTTTTAATATTCTAGCTTTCTCAAGATGAATGCTAACATTGCATTGCCTTCTTTACCACTGGCTCAACCTTCAAGTTAACCTTTAGAATCCTGCATGAGGGCTCCCAAGTCCCTCTGCGCCTCAGAGTTTTGAATTTTCTCCCCAATTTAGAAAATAGTCTATGCTTCTGTTCTTTCTACCAACAACTATCTGCGCGGAACACCACAAGTCACCAGCAGCCAATCAGAAAAGGCTCCCTTTATTCCTACTCTTTGCCTCCGACCAATTAGTCAATGCTTGCTTGCAATATCTGTGTAGTGTGGACTAGACTGATAATAGACTAGTTCTCAAAAATTGATAATTTTGCAAATTATCAAATTTCAAAGTGCAAAAATAAATGTATTATCAAAGTACATGTAGGTCACCAAACATAGGTACTACGCTGATTTCATTTTCTTGAAAGCATTCACATTACAACAAAGAAGCACAATAGAAGCAAAGAAAGCCTACACACATAAGCTTACAAATTGTGCAAATACAAAAAGGAACAAGTAATAACTTAAAAATAAATACATAAATAAATAACATTGAGAACATGAGTTGCCGAATCTTCGAAAGTGAGTCCATACGTTGTATTGGTGAGTGAAGCTGTCCACACTGGTTCAGGAGACTGGTGGATGAAGGGTAATTACTGTTCCTGAACAGGTGGTTTGGGACCTATGTCCCCTGTACCTCATTCGTGATGGTAGCAGCGAGAAGAGAGCATGACCAGGATCATGGTGGTTCTTGATTATGAATGTCTCTTCCTTGTGGTAGTGCTCTTTGTTGATGTGCTCAGTGGTGTGGAGGACTTTTCCTGTGATGAGCTGAGTTGTATCCACCACCTTTTGTAGTTCTTCCACTGATACTTCCATACCAGACTATGATGCAACTAGTCAGGATACTCAGGAACTTTGACATATTAATTTTCAACATCATATAACTATCAGCTATAAATGGAAACTGATGGACATTTAAACAAAATTTTAAAAAAACACAATTTTAAACAATTGTTTTTATTGATTGTGTGACCTACAAATCCACAGCACACACAAGCCTGTTGCTCACACAGGTACCTATCATGGGACAACAATGGCATCAGCAAATATTGACATTGCTTTCAAGAAGAAATATTTTGGGGCAAAGAGGTTTGAAGTCCAAAGTGCTGCATGCTTCATTTCAAACACTTGCAGAACTTCTGTGATTTAGCGCTGTATATGTTTCACATGGCAATGTTTGCCAGAATCAATTAAAGATCAAGGTTTCTTACTGTGCAATATTAATGTATTTTTGAACTGCTTTACATTAACAAGCTTTGATTTAACAAAGTCTATGTTACCAAAGAAACTAAAGTCACTGAGTTGCATATTTGGAAATGTTTGATATTTCTGGCTGGAATCGTTTGGTTCTGAAGTGTTTAAACTCTGTGCTCCTGAGAACAGCTTTATGGATCTAGGAGAACTTACAGACTATAATACTACTTGACCCATCCTTGGTGCACTCTGCCAGAAATGGAAGCAAATAAATCACATTCTCACTTGTGATGAATTCTCATGTGGTATTGTAATAATGAAGAAAGATTCTGAAGATTATATAATTAACCCCATTGGTAATATTCAATGTTACTTTGGAAATGTTACTTGCATTCTAGTAACATTTATAATCATGTTTCATCAATTGAATACACTTTAGAAATGTTGATATACAAATCAATGAATGTTACAGTAGTGTCAGATCTGCACGGGCAGGAACATCTCGGTCTCTGCCCAGGAGACACCTGCCAATTGTTTCCAACTCATTATCTGCAGCCTATTTAAACCAGGCTCTCATCCACAATCCTTGTTCACTTATTTGAAACAGCCAGCCTCGACCGTTGCTTGTAGTCTTCAGTTACTTTGTTTCCTTGTCGTGTTATCAGTTCTCTCTTATTTTGTGGTCCCTTGTGGCTTGTTATTCTGCAATTTATTTGTGAAATACCTGCTGAATCATCTCCGCTGCTCTGCTTTTGGATCAAGCCTCCTCTACATTTCCTGACAGGATGGGTGAACCCATGATTGACACAGTGGAGTATGTTTGCCTAAACAAAGTCATCTGTCGAAAGGAGCACACGAACCGTTGACCATCGGCTTGCTACTCTCAACTAGCTCTCTATCTACCGGGAATCTTCCTGAGGGAAGGCCTCAAAATCCCCAGCTTTTCCTGCTGTTGGCGACCAAGATGGAGGTCGAATCGTTCGGACAGAGATGACACTCAGTACTCAGTGTCAGAGAGCTGATCGGAGGCTTGAAGTTTTCGAACGACTCAGAGTCGGACTGTGGTCGGCATGGCAGGGAGAGTTTTTCTTCCTTCTCCCGTCTGCATGAGATGTGGGACATTTGAGAGACTTTGAACTTTTTACTGTGCTCATGGACTTCTTCATCAAGTTATGGTATTGTTGCACTGTTGTAACTATACATTATAATTATGTGGTTGTGTTAGCTTTTTCAGTCTTGGTCTGTCCTGTGTTTTGTGATATCACACCAGAGGAAATATTGTATCATTTCTCAATGCATGCATTACTAAATGACAATAAAAGAGGACTGCATGTCTTCATAATCTAATCCTCCTCCCTCAGAGTCCCAGATTCCAGTGCTCTAATGCTATACACTGTTATACACTGTGTGTTTATTTATCTCAGCGACATCCTCCTTTTCTCCAAGGACCACCCCAAGACCATGTCCATCATTTCCCTTTCAGTTCTCAGCGTCTCCTTGAAAAGAACTGCACTGCAAGTTAGAAAGAAGCCAGTTCCACATCCCAGTCTTTTCTTTCCTGGGTTATCCCCTTTCATTCCAAGGCATAACCATGGATCAGAAGAAAGTGGTGCCATTATTGAATGGCGTTGACTGTGCTCCCTCAAACAGGAACAGTGCTTCTTGGGTTTCCTCAACTTCCACCAAGTTTTATCAGGAACTATAGTCAAATCGCTTCCCTCACCAAATCACCTACCTCACAAATAATCTGGTCTGCAGCCATGATCATGCCTTCAAGGAGCTCAAGAGATTCTTTACTTCTCCTGTTCTCCACCAACTGAACCCTTCCAGACCTTTTTTTAGTAGACCCCCCCCTGACATGAGGGTTGAAGCCATCTTTTTCCAGTGAGGACTGGACATACCATTGTGCCTTCTTCTCACACAAATTCAACTCCACACAGCGTTGTTATGGAGCAGAAAATAGGGAGCTACTCACTATTAAATAGACTTTGGAGGAATGAGTGATGAAAAACACAAAGAAAGCCCTTTTTGATCTGGACTGACCACCAGAAACTCATATCCATACAATAGATATGCCGACTCAACACACACAAGGCTCACTGTGCCCTCTTCATTGAGCATTTCAACTTCATCTCCTTCTAGTTCTGCTCAAAGACTACAAAGGCAGACACTCTATCATGACAGTTTAACTCACTGAGTGGAGATCGACCCTCAGCCCATCATTCCATCCTTATATATCCTCTCCTCAATCACCAGGAATCTTGAGAACCAGATCCTCATGGCTGTACGGCATGTGACTTCTCTGACCGACAGACCTGGCAAATGCTTGTACGTGCCAGCAGCTATGCTCTCTGAGGTGTTCCTAACCCCTGTCCAGACATCCAGGTACACAATAGACTCTGTATTTTCTGTGAAGCCAGTTCCGGTGCATTGCAGATGTAAGTCCGTTCATTGCTGCCTGCCCTCAATATGCCCAGTCCATTTCGTCTAACCAGTGGCCCCTGCTAGTCCCTCAATGCCTGTGGTCCCACATTACCGTAAGTTTCACAGATTTGCCACATTCCAATGGGCCACAGTAATCAAGACAGTGGAGGACCAGTTCTCCAAGGCGGCCCACTTCATTGGTCTCCCCAAACTTCAACGGCAAACCTAATTCTTCAACATGTAGTTCACCTCCCCAATTTTGCTGAGGATATTTGTGACTGACGAGGGCCCACAATTCATCTCCCACTTCTGCACCTCATTGAGTTTGCCCTCTAGCTATCATCCACAGACCAATAATCAAGCAGAAAGAGCCAATCAGCAAGTGGAGAAGTTTCTGCAATTCCTTGCTGCATCTAACCCTTCTACATGGGAGAAGTGTCTGCTCTGGGCCAAACTGCCCCAAGATCTACATACCTCTTTTGCTACACATATGTCCCCCTTTCAAGAGCTTCATGGCTATCAAGCCCCATTGGAGGAGCCAACAGCGGAGGTCCCATCTGCCAGGGTCCTGGTTCACCAATGCCAGAATGCTTGGAAGAGAGCTCAGAAGGCCATTCTAGATGCTAAGTATCCCTACTACTGCCAGGCTAACTACCATCAGTGCCTAGCCAGTCAACTCCAGCTTACCTAAGATCTGACTCTTCACATCACCTCCCACAGGCTCTCACCTCAGTTTATTGGTCCCTTGAAAATTACCCACCACATCAATCCAGTCATTTACCATCTCCAGCTGCTACCATCCCTCAGGACCATATATATATTTCATGTATCCTGCCTCAACCTCACTCTTCACGTACCACTTGACCAAATTGAGCCTTCACCTCTGGAATCTAGGGTGCTGAAAGGTGGTCTACTGTACATGGTTGATGGATTCACTTCATCCTGGTTGACTGGGAAGGTTATGGCCCAGGGGAGAAGTCTTGAGTGCCACCCGTTTTCACCTTCGATCCATCTCTCAAAGGGGTGCTCCACTGGACCTATTTGGATTGCCCTGAGCCACCGGGTGCTGACCATAAGAAGGGAGGGTCCTGTGAGTCCTGCACAGGCAAGCACATCCCAGTTTCCACCCAACTAATGGGAGACCCCCTCCAAGCATCTCCAATTCATCATCTGCATCCTACTTAAACCAATCTCTTGATCCTCATTCTTTCTTTTGAGCCAGCCAGACTCAATCAGTTGCTCCTAGCCTTCTGTTACTTGTTGCCTTGTGTTAAGTATCTGTTCTTTCTTGTCTTCTGGCCCATCATGGCTTGTTATTTTGCATTTTATTCGTAAAGTATTCTTTACTGCTAAATTGCCTCCACTGCTCTGCTTTTGGGTTAGTCATCCTCTACACTTCCTGACATGTAGGAAAACTATGATAATGTAATGTGATCAGAAATATAGTCTGAACAGGCAGACTTTCCAGGCAATTGGTTGTCACTCCTATTAGTAAATTGACACACTTTAAATTAACATTTTTAAGATATTTCACAGTATCATAATAGATTTTTGAGTAAATCTAGTAAGATTAAAGCGACCACAGAAAACGGAGGCATGGTCAGTTGAAAGAGCACTACAACAGGAGGCCTAATGATTTTAAAGGAAGAATCGGAACAAATGTACCTCTGACTTGAAGGAGACCATGGTTACTGGGCACTGGTGAGATGGGATGAGCTGAGCAGGAGAGTGTCAAGTGACATTCAGAATTTCCAGGGAGCTGGGTATCAAATTATCTGTGTTTTGCTGTATACAGTGTTTATGGACATCCTCAAACTCTTCCTTTGGCAGTCTGCACTGCCTACCTGCTTTAAGCAGGTATTAATCAAAGCAGTAGCCAAGAAGAATGTGGTAACCTGCCTCAGTCATGATCATCCAGTAGCACTTGCATGCACTGTGATGAAGTGCTTTGAGAGGTTGGTCATGAGACATCTACCTGAAGAGTAACCTGGCTCTGTTCCAATTTGCTTACCATCATTAGAGGTTAACACCAGCTGCCATTTTATTGACTTATCAGTCAGCACTGGAACGCCTGGAAAATGAAGATGCCTATATCAGAATGCTCTTCATTGACTACATCTCAGCATTCAACACTATCATCAACTTGAACTTCATCACCAAGTTCCAAAACCTGAGCTTCTGTAACTCCCTGTGTAACTGGACACTCAATTTCCTCACTGGCAGAACAGTTATTATGGATTGGAAATAACATGTCCTCCACAATCTCCATAAGTACAAGTGCACCACAGGAGTGTGTCTACTTGCTTTATAGTTATGATTGTGTGGCTTAGTACAGCTCTAATGCCATATTTAATTTTACTAACGACGGTACTCTTGTTGGTCATGTCAAAAGTGGTGACGAATTGGCATATAGGAAGGAGAATGAAAATGCAGTTCAGTGAAGCTGCCAAAACAACAACCTCTCAGTCCTCATTAGGGGATTGAACGTGGAGATGGTCACTAGCCTTAAATACCTTGGCACTATCTTATCCCAGGATCTGCCCGGGGACCTGCAAATAAGTTTCTTAGAAGTTTTGGTATATTTAGCTTGTCACCAAAATCTTTGATAAGCTTCTGTCAATACACAGTGGAGAGTATTACAACCTGGTATGGAAACTGCAATGCCCAGGGATGGAAAAGGCTATCGAAAATGGTAGATACAGCCCAGTTCTCAACAGCCAAAGCCCCCCCCCACTAGTTACATGAAGTGATGCCACGGAAAAGCAGCAACCACCATGAAAGATCCCTGTCATCCAGGCCATGTCCTCTTCTCACTAGTACCATGGGGCAGGAGGTACCACACCACCAGGTTGAGGAACAGTTATTACCCTTAAACTATCAGATAGCAGAGTGAAGGGATATGGGAGAAGGCAGGAAAAGGGTACTGATTGTGGATGATCAGCCATGATCAGCGTGAATGGTGGTGCTGGCTCGAAGGGCTGAATGGCCTACTCCTGCACCTATTGTCTATTGTCTATTATCAGGCTCCTAAACCAACATGGATTACTTGAATCACATAAACTCTGAACTAATTCTATAACTTACTGACACACTTTCAAGTACTCTTTACAGCTCATGCTTTCAGTTTTATTTTTATTTATACGTTGGTTGTTTGTCAGTCTTTGTCCATTTATGTATAGTTTTTCATAAAATTCTCTTGCATTTATTTCTTTGATGTAAATGCGTGCAAGATAATGAATCACGAAGTAGTAACACATACACAATGCTGGAGGAGCTCAGCAGGTCATGCAGCATCTGAATGAGTGAGCACTCAGTCAGTCAGGGTCAACCATGGATGTTGTGTCAACTGGTTTTAAGGCTCTAGTAACTGGCCTTGGCCTTCTGTCAGTAGAAACGGTTCCGCTGGGCTCAGTAGCTAAGTCACATGTGAAGGCCAGTAGCTGGTCTTGGTTGTCAGAGACTATTTGTGGTGCATGCTATTGGGAGAATTTAATAGGTAGTAGGAGCTTGTCCCAATTATCACCCCCAGTAGCGTAAGACCATAAGACCATGGACCATAAGATATAGGAGCAGAATTAGCCAATTCAGCTCATCGAGTCTGTACGGCCATCCTATCATGGCTGATCCCAGATCCCACTCAACCCCATACACCTGCTTTCTCACCATATCCTTTGATGCCCTGTCAGTTCAGGAAACTGTTCTGGAACTACCCAAACATCATCTCTACATCCACTCGATCTAGTCCTTTCAACATTTGTTAGGTTTCAATGAGATCCCCAAACATTCTTCTAAATTCCAGTGATTACAGGCCCAAAGCTGCCAAATGCTCCACATACGTCAACCTCTTCATTCCCAGAATCATCCTTGTGAACCTCCTCTGAGTTCTCTCCAATGACAACACATCCTTTCTGAGATATTGGGCCCAACACTGTTGACAATACTCTAAGTGCGGCCTGACTAGGGTCTTATAAAGGCTCAGCATTATCTCTTTGCTTTTCTATCCTATTCCCCTTGAAATAAATGCCAACATTGCCTTCTATACCACTGAGTCAACCTGTAAATTAACCTTCTGGGAGTCTTGCACAAGGACTCCTAGGTCCCTCTGCACTTCTGATGTTTGAACCTTCTCCCCATTTAGATGATACGCTGCACTGTTGTTCCTTTTACCAAAATGCATTATCATACATTACTCAACACTATATTCCATCCGTCACTTTTTTGCCCATCCTTCCAATGTGCCTAAGTCCTGCTGCAAGCGCATTGCTTCATCAGCACCTTCTACCCCTCCATCTATCTTCGTATCATCCATAAACGAGCACAAAGCCATCAATTCCATCATCTAAATCATTGACAAACAATTTGAAAAGCAGCAGTCCCAATACTGACCCCTGAGGAAAACCACTAGTCACTGGCAGCCGACCAGAAAAGGCCCCCTTTATTCCCACTCGCAGCCTCTAGCCTATCAGCTTTTCCTCTATCCATGCCAGTATCTTTCCTGTAATGCCACAGGATTTTATTTTGTTAAGTAGCCTCATGTGTGACATCTTATCAAACACTTTCTGAAAATCCAAACAAATGACATCCACTGCCTCTCCTTTGTCCACCCTGCTTGTTACTTCCTCGAAGAACTCTAACAGGTTTGTCAGGCAAGATTTCCCTTCACAGCAACCATGCTGAATTTGACTTAATTTATCATTAGTCTCCAAGTAGCCTGAAACCTCACCCTTAATAATGGACTCCAACACTTTCCCAAACATTGAGGTTAGGCTAACTGGCCTACAATTTCCTTTCTTTTGCCTTCCTCCCTTCTTAAAAACTGGAGTGACTTCTGCAATTTTCCAGTCCTCCGGGACCATGCCAGAATCAAGTGATTCTTGAAAGATCATGACCAATGCATCGGTTATCTCTTCAGCAACCTCTCTCAGGATTCTGGGTTGTAGTCCATCTGACCCAGGTGACTTAATCACCTTAAGACCTTTTCCCTGGCACTTCCTGTGTAAAAGCAATGGCACTCACTCCTGCTCACTGACACTCATGGACCTCTATCACACTGATCGTGTCTTCCATAGTGAAGACAGATGCAAAGTAACCATGACGTTCATCTGTTGTTTCATTTTTCCCTTCACTACCTCATCAGCATCGTTTTCCAGTGGTCCAATATCAATTCTCTCCTACCTTTTGCTCTTTATATAATGAAAAACTTGTTGGAGTCCTACTTTGTATTATTGGCTAGTCTGCCTTCATATTTCACTTATGGAGTGGAATAAGAAACCAATTTTCTAGGCTAAAACTCTTCATCAGGACTGGAAAAGGTGGTAATAATAGTGTGGAGGGGAGGGGAAGGAATACAGGCTGGTGGATAATAGGTGAAATCATTAAAGGGATGGAGGGTAGGTAAGGGAAGGGAGATAAAGTGAGAAGCTGAGTGGTGATAGGTGGAAGAAGAAGAGGGCTCAAGAAGAAGTAATCTGACAGCAGAGGGGAGAAAACCAAGGAGGATTGTCACCAGAGGTAGCTGATAGGCTGGTGAGTAGAAAGGAAGAGGGAAGAGGGGAGTCAGAATTGGTGGGAAAAAAAGAGAAGTGGAGGGGGGATAACTCATCATAAGTTAGAGAAATTGAGGTTCATGCAATCAGCTCGTAGGCTACCCAAGGTAGCATATGTTAACTTTGATAATAAATTTACTTTGAACTTTACTTTGAAATTTAAATTTTGACAGGAAGGCCAGAATAAAGCATGAGTTTTGTGGTAGTGATTTGCTCATCAGACGACATTTGGAAGAAGTCACAATGAGAAGTTTCATGTTTTACACATATTTAAGTCATCATTTGTAAACTGGTGTGATTAAGCTTGTCCGTGAATCAACACTGAACTATGACTAAGTCTCCCATTATTAGATGGGTTATCGGGACAGGAAAAGTCAGGTCCACTCATCATCGACACAGCCTATCGGACCAAGTTGCAACAACTCCCTGAGAATATCATCATGCAGGCAGAGCTTGGTAACTTACCTGACATTATTAAGGATGATCTGCAATATAAGGCTGTTCAGCTGTTCAATAAAGGCAAGGATTCTATCCGGGCTTCTCTTTGAGACAGAATGCAAAACAGCGTCGGTCTCTTTTCTGCAATGTTACACAGACCAGAAGTAAACCTGCTGAAACATAAGAAGATCTGATATTTAATAACCCGATTCTGTATCAGCACATCTTTTGACCATTAAATTGAACCGGCAAGCTTAATTTCAAGTTGTTCTGAAATTCTGTAAGTATTATTTAAATTCAGTTTACAGTGCATTTGTAAGGGGAATTAGGATTTTGATGCAGTTTTATTATTTTCTTGGAAGAACAGAAAAAAATCATAACTTATTCCCGACTCCAAAGTTCCCAAAGGCATCACAGTCACAGATAGAAGGAAACGACTCAAGTGTCCCTATCAGTTAAATATGGAAGAAGACATATATACTATTTGGATTTGAATTGATTTATTTGGATAGGTAAAATCAGCTTAGGTGGTGCTAGGAGAACATTTATTGGACGTTTTGTATTTATTTTCAGAGATTATGATAGGTGGGATTCGTATGTAGCATAACTACTAGGCTAATGTAACCAGTGCATTATATTAGAGACACAACTCGCTTCATCAAAGGAAGAATGAAATTGCAATAATGGTGGTAGTATATGATATAAAATAGAAATCAAATATTGCAGTGACGTGCACGTCAATATTAAAATAGAATATCATCTTGCTAAGGATTTCATTAAACTTGAGGCACATACAGTACAATGCAATTTTAGAAAATGACCAAAAAATACACTGAAGTAAGGTTCAACAATGTTGGCCAGGCGGAATGTGGCTATTCATCTTATATCTCCACTATTCAATTAGTTCAAGAGTGATCTGTAGGTAATCTATTTACTTATTGAGATACAATGCAAAATAGAGCCTTCCAACCCTTTGAGCTGTGCCACCCAGCAACCCCTGATCCAATGCCAGCCTAATCACAGGATAATTTACAATGACTGATTACTCCATTAACTGTCATTCCTTTGGACTGTGTGCGCAAACCAGAACACCGAGGGGAAACCCACGCAGTCACGGGAAAAAAGCACAAACCCCTTCCAATGGCAGGATCCATCTAGCTTCATTTATCTATGAACAAAATCAAAGGGATAAGCTTGAAAGCTTCATTTACTCCCTTTCAGAGAAACAGTTTGCTTGATAGAAAAACTGCTTCCTGATTTCCTTCCTAAGTAGCCCAGGAGAAGAAGATGGCAGCGCGCCGCGCATGTGCAGCTCTCCGGTGAAAAATGATGTTATATCTGTTAAATAGGGGCAGTGGACAATTCTGATTTGATGGAGAATGGACGTGAAATCACAGAGGAACATCTGGAGAAATTTCTGAAACGCCCGTCCGCTGCTGTCGTTCCTGTGTGGTCGGGAATCTTTTGGCGGGTAGGCCTCAAGATCCTCGGCCTTGCCTGCTTTTGGCGACCGAGAAAGAGGTCGAGTCGCTTGGACAGAGATGGTGCTCAGTACTCGGTGTCGGAGAGCTGATCTGAGCTCCAAGTTTTCGGATGACTCAGAGGCGGATTGTGGTCGGCATGGCCGGGAGAGTTTTTCTTCCCTCTCCCGTCTGCGTGAGATGTGGGACATTTGAGAAACTTTGAACTTTACTGTGCTCATGGACTTTCTTCATCAAGTTATGGTATTGTGCACTGTTGTAACTATATGTATAATTATGTGGTTTTGTCAGTTTTTTTCAGTCTTGGTTTGTCCTGTATTTTGTGATATCACACCGGAGGAAATAATGTATCATTTCTTAATGCATGCATTACTAAATGACAATAAAAGAGGACTCTGTGTCTTCATAATCGAAAAAATATTGTTGAGGTTATTATTCCTGATCTGTCCCCACTAGAAATAACACTTTCACAGGAACCCAATCAAGTTTAAACACTGCAAACAGATCACTCTGACTCCTTCCTTATAAGAATATAGGTACAATATTCTTGTTATAACATAACCCTTCAGTTCTTTATGCACTTCTGGTAAAGATGTGATTCAGCCCGAGAATATGTCTATCCGGAGATGTAGTGGATAGGACAGAATGCAATCATTTGTGATTAAAGATCTGGACCAAGGTATTGAAGAATGAAATTTTTAGGCAATAAGTGATTATTTTCTTGTGAGCACTATACTCAGGAATATACTTGCAGGGAAGTCTTGATTTCAGCTTGAACAAATGAAGCAACTTGCTTGGCTTAAACACAAAGAGAATTGGCAAGTCTTGAGCAACACCCATAAAATGCTCAAAGACGAGAAAATCTGCAAGTGCTGGAAATCCAAGCGCCACACACAAAATGCTGGAGGAACTCAGCAGGTCGGGCAGCATATATGAAAAAGAGTAAACAGTCGATATTTGCGTCCAAGGCCCTTCATCAGGACCAATAGAATGCTGGAGGAACTCAGATGGCCAGGCAGCATCAATGGAGGGAAATAAAGAGAGCTCCCCTCCCCTCCCCCTTTCCTTTTATGCAATGGTCGACTGCCCTTTCTTATTAGATTCCTTTTTCTTCAGCTCTTTACTTCTTTCACCTATCACAACCCAGCTTCTTACTTCATCCCCATCCACTTGCCTTCCTCTCTCACCTGTCATCTGCCAGCTTGTATTTCTTTCTCTTCCCCCACTGTCTTATTCTGATTTCTGCCTCTTTCCTTTCCAGTCATCACAGAGCATCACATTGATCATTTATTTCCTTCCATTGGTGTTGCCTGACTTGCTGAGTTCCTTGTCTAAATCCTCCCATTCAAAATCACTTTATTTTATATCTGACAGAACACTTCTGCAGGAACGATAAGTGGTTCTTTAAGACATGGCTATGAGAAACAGACACATTGCTTTGGCATTAATCCTCTGGAATGATTTTGGCCTCTTGTCCCACTATCCAGCAAAATACAACATACAACTCATTTGGATGCTGAACAAAATAATCCTTGGTAGTCGGTGAGAAAACTGTATCACAGTACATTTAACAAGCATGTTCTTGATCACTGCTTGTCTAGATATAATTTTCATTTCTTTCAACTTGGAGGCATTTAAGTTGATTAGTTTGAGGTTGCAGGACCTCTGTGAGGATGGATATTACCAATTATTTCCTTCCATTCACAGATTAATTAAACTGGGGAAGGAAGTCCTTTATTCAAAACAAATGTAAGGATGCAGAACTAACATTTAATGTTGATCGCCTTCCTACATAATGCTCATTAGAAATATTTATTGTATGATTTATATTGTTATGTGACCAAAGAAAATGACTGAACCTTAACATTAAACAACCAGTCCACTTAAATCTTATGGATTCCTATTGATGTTTTCTAGTGCCAACAAGGCTTGTTGTAGTAGCTGAGTGGATCGGCTGTTTATTTCCCCACCCCCAACTCTTTATTTATTATTTTATGATAGATGAGAATTGACCTTGTATGGATGTTGTCAGGATTTCCAGAGGAAGAACTTCTTCAATCAGAAGTTGGTAAATCTGTGGAATTCATTGCCACAGAAGGCTGTTCAGGCCAAGTCATTTTGTGCATGTAAGGCAGAGATGGATAGGTTCCTGATTGGCAAGGGGGTTAAGGGTTATAAGACAGGAGAAAGGGGTTAAATGAAATTAGCCATGACTGAATAGCAGAAAAAAACTCAAAGGACCAAGTGGCCTAATTCTTATGGTTCTATGGATTAGTTTATTTGCTTACTGTAGAGATTTTTACCTTCCATACTCTACTATAGCAGCTCCCAACCTGTGGTTCACAGACCTCTCAGTCAATGGTGGGGATCCATAGCATAAAAAAGGTTGAGAACCCCTGGTCTAATGAGTGTGAGCAGCTATGGTCTAACAGAGTTCAAAGTTCAAAGTAAATTTATTATCAAAGTACATGTACAGTATGTCACCTTGAGATTCATTTTCTTGCAGGCATTTACTGGAAAATAAACACAGTAGAGTTTGTCAAACATCCTGTGTGCAAAAGAGGACAAACCATGCCAATAATAAGTTAAAAATTTAAAAAAAAGTAATACTGAGAACATGAATTGTAGAGTCCTTGAAAGTGAGTCTATACAGGTTGTGGAGACAGTTCAGTATTGAGGTGAGTGAAGTTATCCATGCAGGTTCAGAAGCCTGATGGTTACTACTATGACGTTGACTCAGGCCTAGGGGGCTGGCGTCGGGCACCATGACTGACTCTCCTCTTCTCTCTCTCCCTCATCAGTGTGTTCTGTTCATCTGCATTAGCCGCTCTGCTCTCTTCTAGGAGCATGTTGACCATAGTCTTGGAAGGGCGCCCAGGATTCATCCTCCGATGCTTGGGCTCCTTATGATGACTAGGCTAGCAGATAGCTCGGGGTGGCGTAGACAGTGCCCTGCTAGTTGCAGTCTTCAATCCTCAATTTTAGTGGTGAACATCGGTACGTCATCATAGAGTTCGACGTTCGTCATGTGCTGTTGCCAACTCATGTCAAGAGCCAGCTGGAGCATTCGTGTATAACAACCATTTAGAGACTTTCGCATAGCTGTCATAGTCATAGAGAAGTACAGCACAAAAGTGGGCCCTTTACACTAACTAGTCTACACCGAAACCAGTTAAACTGTCTATTCCCATTGACCTGCACTGGGACCATAGCCCTCCCCACCCCTAACATCAATGTCCCCATCCAAACTCCTCTTAAACATTGAAATCAAGCTCACAAGCATAATTTGTGCTGGCAGCTCATTCATACTCTCACGAATCTCTGAGTGAAGAGATTTCCCCTTAACCCATGTCCCACCCAGCCTCAGTGGAAAAAGCTGCTTGCATTTAATCTGTACATTTCTCTCATAGTCAGTATATAGTATATTTCTCTCATATTCAGGTCGGGGCAGGGCCTTGCCTTGCTACAGGTATGACGTAGTCCAGTACTACCTGTCTTGGTTCGGGTTGTCGGTGACTCAACCGGCAAACCCCGCAGTGCACTTCGGTTAACCAGGGAGGGGGGTGTGTAGGCACCCAGCAGGACTGAAAACAAAATCTGTCAAAGGGTGGGTGAACTCTTTGTGAGTCAACAGCCATCTACTGTCTGTATGAGGAGTGGCGCGCCACACAGTCTTTTGTTTCGTGCATTGTAAGGCATTGTAATGATAGACAACCCAACAAGCCCTATACTTCCAGAGCGGGGAGTGCTCAGGAACTCTGCGGGACGCCCAGCCTGATGGTTGCAGAGTAATAACTGTTCCTGAACCTGTGATATGGGACTTAAGGCTCTTAGCAATAGTGCGAAGAGAGCATGGACTTACCACCATTGTCCTTTCCACTATTTTTTTAAAACTAGGAATCAGTAGGTATGAGTGAGTATAGTAAGTTGACATCTTTGACTTATTTCCATTAACTCCCTCCCAAGTATTTTATCGGTGGGATTAGGGGTTATTTTACAAAGTCTCCATTCAACATGCTCATTATAAAGCAATTTCTCAATGATAATTCACTTTGTACTCAAAGTTATTTCTGAATGCTGAAGCACCTATTACATGCACCAATGAAAACATTGTTCTCTCACTTTTGCAGCAATAATCAATTCAAATGGTTTTCTAAATACGTGATCCATAGTTGTGTGAGTGATCAGTGCTAATAAAGGAAGAAGCATTTTCAACAATACTATTTCATCAATTCAGTATAAATATTCTGAATTGTGATTCTGAGCGCATTGCCAAAATGACCAAAACAAAACTAAAATTTTGTGTATTGAATGATGGGCTGCTTTAAAGTCTCAGGTGTTCCATCTAACTTTTCACATCAAAACATACAAATTCCCAGTGAGGAAGTTCAACAGCATTTTCTGAAAGAGCAAATCAAGTAAGATGTAAATTACCAAGGAGGAAGGAGCGTCTTCTGAATATAAGATAATAAAAAGTATTGTAATATGTAAACTCTGTGAGGGTGACTTTTTTGCCAATTGCTTTGGATGTCCTCTGGAGAGGAGAGATATGACAGTTCAAGAGAGAATATATCATGAACAGAGTCAGAGAGAAGTTATTCAGCCTAATGAAACTGCTGAGGTTTTCTGTTGGCCACAGAGCTCCAATCCCACAAACAACTCCATTTTATTTCTCTTTGTTTCTTTACACACAATTCTAAATCATTATTGATCACCACTTCTCAGAATATAAATAAAAGCAGCCTTGAGATTTGTCTCTGCATTTCCATCAACACTTTCAACATCAAAGGAAGAGATTCTGGAAATCCAGATTAACAGAGACACTGGAGGAACTCAGTATGTCAGATACCATATGTGGAGAGGATCAAACAGTCGATGTTTCAGTCAGAGGCTTGTCCTCTACATAGATGCTGCTTGACCTGCTGAGTTCTTGCAGCATTTTTGTGTAACTTTTTAACATCTACTTCTTTTTTGTGACCTAAAATGGAAACATTGCAAAGAGTTTTGGACTTCCATAACATTATATTTTGCTCATGATTTGCACTGATTGACAACATAGCCTCTTGAAATCTCATCCAATTTAACTTTGTTGACTGTTATTATACATTGTAATGAATTGAGTTTCCTGAAACTCATCATTGGCTGCTAAGGAAGATATACTTTGCCACTTTCTCTTTCAATATTCAATATCTGCTTTCAACATTCAACTAATCTGTAGTATTTTAAGTACCTTTCAATGCATATGTGAACAAGAATATATTAATAGCATGTATCTTTTTAAAAGGAAGATATTGATGGTTGTTTAACTTAGTCCAAAGCTATCAGCTATAATTTATGCATCAATTACAAAAGAATTTGGCTCATGAAAGCAGCTTTAAAGAAATGTCTCATGGAGCCTCAGAAGAACATTATCAAGCAAGATGAGTCGTCACGCTAGAGTCAGTGAGTCATAGAGAACAACAGCACAGTAACAGACCATTTAGCCCATCTAGTCCATACTAACCCATTTAAACTGCCTAGTCCCAAAACCTGCACTCAGACCATAGTCCTCCATACCCCTCCCATCCATGTACCTATTCAACTTTCTCTTAAACATTGAAATAATAATCGTGTCCACCACTTTTGCTGGCAGCTCATTCCACACTCTCACCATCCTCTGAATGAAGCAGTTTCTTCTCATGTTCCCCTCAAACATTTCACTTTTCACTCTTAACCCATAACCTCTAGTTGTAATCTCACCAACCTCAGGGCAAAAAGCCTGTTTATATTTACCCTATCTATACCTCTCATCATCTTGTATACCTCTTTCAAATCTCTGTTCAATTTTCTATGTTCCAGGATATAAAGTCCTAACCTATTCAATCTTTCCTTATAACTCCAGTTCTTCAGACCTGGCAACAGCTTTGTACTCTGTACTCTCTCAATCTTATTTTCATCTTTCCAATAGGTAGGTGACCAAAACTGCACACAATACTCCAAATGAGGCCACCAATGTCTTATACAATTTCAACATAACATCCCAACTCCTATATCAACACTTTGATCAATGACTGCCAATGTGCCAGAAGCTTGCTGTATGACCCTATCTACCTGTGCCACCTCTTTCAATAAATTATGGACCTGTTTCCAGATACCTTTGTTGTACGCATCCTCATTGCCTTACCGCTCACTGTGTAAGACCTTACCTGGTTGGTCCCACTGAAGTGCAACACCTCACTCTTGTCTGCATTAAATTCCATCTGCCATTTATCCACTCATTTTTCCAGCCAGCCAGTCCTGCTGCAAGCTTTGGTAGTCCTTCTCATGATCCACTGCACCCCCAATCTTGGTGTCATCCACAGATCTGTTGATCCAGTTAACCACATTATCATCTATATCATTGATATAGATGACAAACAGCAAAGGACCCAGCACCAAAACCTGCGGCACTCCACTATTCACAGTTCTCCAGTCAGAGATGCAAGCATTTACTACCACTTTCTGGCTTCTTCCACAAAACCAATGTCTAATCCAATTTACTACCTCATCTTGAATGCCAAGTGACTGAAACTTCTCAACCACCCTCCCTTGCAGGATCTTGGCAAATGCCCTGCTGAAGTCCATGCAGACAGCATCCGCTGGCTTGCCTTCATCAAGTTTCTGGTTACTTCTTTTAAAAACTCTGTAAAATTGCTTAGACATGACCTACGATGCACAAAACCATGCTGACTATCCTTAATCAGTCCTTCTGTATCCAAATACTCATATATCTGGTCTCTTAGACTACATTCCAATAACATTCACACTATTGATGTGAGGCTTACTGGCCTATAATTTCCTTATTTATTCTTAGAGCCTTTCTTAAACAACAGAACAACATAAGCTATCCTCCGATCCTGTGGTACCTCACCTGTCACTAAAGATTATATATCTCTGCTAGGGTCTCTGCAATTTCTGCACTTGCCTCTCACATGGTTTGAGAGAGCACCTTGTCCGGCCCTGGGGATTTATCCAGCCTAATTCATCTCAATACAGCCAACGCCTTCTCCTCTATAATCTACATAGGGTCCATGACTTCACTGCTGCTTTGCCTCACTTCTAGACTTTGTGTCAGTCTCCCAAGTAAATACAGATGCAAAAAATCTTCCCCAACTCATTTCGTTCAACGCATAGATTCTAATCTTCCAGAGGACCGGTATCTGTAGAACCTCTTAAGATTCTCCTTAACTTCATGCCTCTTGAAGCCGTCTTGATATCTTTCTTGTGTGTTCTCTTGCATTTCTTATACTCCAAAAACACCTCATATGTTCCTACCTGCCTATACCTGCAATGCACCTCCTTTCTTATCCTTAAGCAGAGCCTCAATATCTCTTGAAAACCAAGGTTCCCTACATCTGTTATCCTTACCTTTTATCCTGACAGGCACATACATGCCTTATACTCACAAGATTTTAATTTTGAAGGCCTCCCACTCAGCAAGTGCACCTTTGCCAGAAAACAGCCAATCCACACTTGCCAGATCCTTTCTAATACCATAAATGGCCTTTCTCCAATTTAGAATCTCAACATGAGGACCAGACCTAACCTTTTTCATAATTACCTAGAAGCTAATGGCATTATGATCACTAGAGGCAAAGTGTTCCCATACACAAACTTCAGCAACTTTCCCATCTTATTCCCTAATAGGAGGTCAAGTATTGTTCATTCTCTCATTGGGACTTCTATGTACTGATTAAGGAAATTTTCCTGAACACAGTTGACAAATTCTTTTCCATCTAGTCCTTTTATACAGTATGGGAGTCCCAGTTAAAATGTGGAAAGTTAAAGTCACCTACGATCAAAACCTGATGTTTGTCAGTATTTTGCAGTAGCCTGTGATCTCTCTACATATTTGTTCCTCTAAATCCCGTGTACTATTAGGTGGTCTATAATATAGTCCCATTCTATAATATATAGTCCTATTAACATGCTCATATCTTTCTTGTTCCTCAGTTCCATCCATATAACCTCAGTAGATGAGTTGTCCATTCTGTCCTGACTGATTACTGTCGTGATATTTTACCTGACTTGTAACATGACAACTCCCCCTTTAATCCCTCCTGCTCTATTACATCTAAACCAATGGAACCCTGGAATATTGAACTGCCAGTCCTGCTCCTCCTGCAAGTTTCAATAATGCCATGTATTGTTTCATGCCTTGAGCTCATCTGCCCTTCCTACTTTACTTCTTGCATTGAAACATACACAACTCAGAATATTAGTCCCACTATGTTTAACCATTTGATTCCTGACTTTGAAGTCTGAACAACATCTGTTTCCACAATCTCTTCACTATCTGTTCTTGCACCCTGCTTCTCGTCCCCCTGCAACTATAGTTTAAAATTTACCCCCCATGCTGACTAGCAAACCTTCCCGCTAGGACATTAGATCTCCCCCAGTATAGGTTCAAGCCTTCCCTTCTGCACAGGTCCCACCTCCTCTGGAAGAGAACCCAATAATCCAAAAATCTGAAGCCCTTCCTCCTGCACCAACTCCTTAACCATGTGTTAAATTGTATGATCTTCATATTTCTGGCCTCCCTAACACGCACCATGGGGAGAAATCCTGAGATCACAATCCTGGAGGTCCCATCTCTTAACTTAGCACCTAACTCCCTGTAGTCACTTTGCAGAACCTGAACCCTCTTCCTTTCTACATACGTCATTAGTACTATGATAAACTACAACACCTGACTTCTCATCCTCCCATGTAAGAATGCTGAGGACTCATCTGAAATGTTTTGGACCCCGACACCCAGGAGGCAATGTACCATCTGGATCTCGTTCTCATCCACAGACCTCCTTTCTGTTCCCCTATCTAATGAATCCTCTATCACCACAGCTCTTCTCAGCTCTTCCCTCCTGAGCAACAGATCCAGACTCAGTGCTGGAGACCTGACTGCTGTGACTATCTTCTGCCAGATTATCTCCCCCATTAGTATCCAAAGTGGTATACCTGTTTTTGAGGGGGATGGCCACAGGAGTAGTCTACACTAGCTGCTTAACCCTTTTCACCCTCCTGTCACCCAGTTTCCTGTGCCCTGCATCTTGGGTGTAACTACCTTTCTGTATGTCATGTCTAGCTTCTCCTCAACTCTGAATGATTGGGAGTTCATTCAGTTCTAGCTCTAGCTCCTTAATCTAGAGAGTTAGAAGCTTCAGCAGGATGCACTTCTCGCAGTTGAAGATGACAGGGACAGATAGAGGTCTCCCTGCCTTCCCACATTCTGCAAGAGGAGCATTCAACTATACTGCCTGGCAATCTTACTGCTCTATCTGTGCTATTATAAAGAAAGAAGTAATAAATAATCTGAAAAACAAATCTACATGCAGCTTTTCATCTTCTCTCACTCAAAGCTGTCCTCACTGAAGCCTGAAATCCACACTCTAAAATTGCCCAATGGCCACTCTGCCTGACCCTGTTTATTTTTATTTGATCTTGCTAATGAGAATGAAAACTACTTGAGGATATATGGGAGAGTTGAATAAAATCTTGGTCAAAATAGTCTTCATGGAGTCTGATAGGAAGGGATAGTTGTCAAGTTACAAGGGTTGAGTTCTAGAACTCAGCCAACAGAAGGCTTTAGTGGCAGTCTGATTAAATAGTGGTTGGCCAAGAGGCAGGAATTAGGAGAGCTGTAAATTCTCAAAAAATATCCATGTATTTGACAGCTTTTTACTGTAATGAGATACCGGGGTGCCTAGGGGCAACTCGTGTAGCAGTAGAAATCTCAACATTCTCGTTTCAGCCTGATACAGATAAAAAGCACAACTGCTTCCAAGGTCAGTATCATCACCAAAGATGTCTTAATGCATTTAAGTGAACTATCACTGCTTAAAACTGATGGAAACTATTCTGATTGTGGACTGATGCATCCTTGTAGGATTCCACAGAGGAAGCATGACTTCGTATCAGGGATACCAGTGCGTTTAAGGAAACGGGGCTTCAAACTCCCAATACAAACTACCTTGCTAGCAAACATGCAGCCTCTAGTGAATAAAATCAATGACCTCAGAGCTACGGTGCTGAATCAGAGGGATACTAGGACCGCGTGTGTCCTTTGTTTCATCAAATCCTGGTTAACCCCTTCTTACCAGATGCAGCGATTCAGATCGATGGGTTTACTATACACCATCAGGATAGAACTATAGAGTCTCTCAAACGCAGAGCAGAGGAGTATGCCTCATGATCAACTCTTCTTGGTACACAAATATATCAGTGCTGTCCCAATTTTGCTCTCCAGACCTGGACTATCTAGCCGTCTTTTTACCTACCGCAGAAGATCTCTCGGATCATTTTGGTAGCAGTATATATTCAGGCCAATGTCAATCAGGCTTTAGAGGATCTGAGCAATGGGATCAACATGCACAAATAGGGCACTCTAATGCTTCAGCATCGTTTTGGGGGATTTTAACCGGGCCAGTCTGAAAAAAATCACTAAGCAATTACCATCAACAGATCCCTTGCAATACCAGAGGAAACAACACACTGGACCATTGTTACACCACCATCAAGTATGCCTACCGTGCTACTCCACACATCACTTTGGGAAGTCTGATCACCTGTCTGTAAGTCTATTCCCTGAGTATAGGCAGAGACTGAAGACTGCAGCACCACTAGTGAGGGCCAAGAAGGTTTGGACAAGGGAAGCACAGGAGCACCTACAGGACTGCTTTGAATCAATGGACTGGACTATATTCAGAGATTCATCTTCGAACATGGATGAGTATGCTGCAGTTGTTACTGACTTCATTAAAACGTGTGCGGACAAGTGCATGTCTACAAAGACTTACAGTATGTTCCCAAACCAAAAGCCGTGGATGAGCCAGGAGGTATGTTGTCTGCTGAAGGCCAGATCAGTGGCATTCAAGTCTGGTGACCCAGGTCTGTACCAGAAAACAGGGATGATTTGTGGAGGGCTATTTCAAGGGTGAAGAAGACAATTTTGTATGAGGTTGGAAGCGACATTGGATGTACGACAACTCTGGCAGATTTTGCAAGGCATTACTTCCTACAAAGTGAAACCCAGTAGCATGAATGGCAGTGATTCTTCACTACCAGATGAACTCAACGCTTTCTATGCCCGCTTTGAAAGGGAGAATATAACAACAGCTGTAAAGATCCCTGCTACACATGATGACCCTGTGATCTCTGTCTCAGAGGCTGATGTTAAGCTGTCTTTAAAGTGGGTGAACCCTCGCAAGGCAGAAGGCCCCAACAGAGTACGTGGTAAGGCTCGGAATACCTGTGCCAACCAACTGGCGGGAGTATTCTAGGACATTTTCAACCTCTCACAGCTAAGGGCAGCAGTTCCCACGTGATTCAAAATGGCAACAATTATACCAGTGCCTAAGAAGAATAAAGTGAGCTACCTTAATGACTATCATCCGGTAGCACTCAGATCTACAGTGATGAAATGATTTGAGAGGTTGGTCATAACTAGACTGAACTCCTGCCTCTGCAAGGACCTGGGCCCATTGCAATTTGCCTATTGCCACAATACGTTAATGGCAGATGTAATCTCAATGGCTCTTCACATGGCTTTAGACCACCTGGACAACACAATGTCAGCATGCGGTTCATCGACTATAGCTCAGCATTTAATACT
This sequence comes from Mobula hypostoma, assembly GCF_963921235.1. NCBI lineage: Eukaryota > Metazoa > Chordata > Chondrichthyes > Myliobatiformes > Myliobatidae > Mobula > Mobula hypostoma. The sequence continues at coordinate 37,011,487 of NC_086117.1, forward strand.
ATTATTTCCACAATCCTGATTGAGAAGTTGCAGAACCTGGGCCTCTGTACCTCCCTGTGCAATTGGATTCTCAACTTCCTAACAAGAAGACCACAATCTGTGCAGATTGGTGATAACATCTCCTCCTCACAGATGATCAATATTGGTGCACCTCAGGGGTGTGTGCTTATCCTACTGCTCTACTGTCTATATACCCATAACTGTGTGGCTGAGAATAGCTTAAATACCATCTATAAGGATGCTGATGATACAACCATTGTTGGTAGAGTTTCAGATGGTGAAGAGAGGGCATACAGGAGTGAGATATGCCAACTGGTGGAGTGATGCTGCAGTAACAACCTGACACTCTATGTCAGTAAGACAAAAAGAACTGATTATGGACTTCAGGAAGGGTAACACAAAAGGATACAAACCAATCCCCATAGAGGGATAAGAAGTGGAGAGAGTGGGCAGTTTTAGGTTCCTTGGTGTCAAGGTCTCTAAGGATCTAAGCTGGTCACAACATATCAATGTAGTTATAAAGAAGGCAAGACAGCGACTATACTTCATTTCTGAGGTCCACAATCAGCTTTTTGGTCTTACTGTCATTGAGTATAAGGTTGTTGCTGCAACACCATTCAACTAGCTGTTATGTCTCACTCCTGTATGTCCTCTCATCTCCTTCTGAGATTCTACCAACAATGGTTATGTTATCAGCAGATTTATAGATGGTATTTGAGCTATGCCTAGCCATACAGTCATGCTTTTAGACAGAGTATACCAGTGAACTAAATAAACATCTCTGAGGTGTGCCACAGTTGGTAGTCAGTGAGGAATAGATGTTATCACCAACCAGCACAGATTGTGGTCTTTTGGTTAGAAAGTTGAGGATCCAATTGCAGAGCAAGGTATGGAGGCCCAGGTTCGGTAGCTCTTCAATCAGGACTGTCGGAATGATGATGCTAAATGCGGAGTTATAGTCAATGAACAGCATCCTGACAAAGGTGTCTGTATTATCCCGGTGATCTAAGGCTGTGAGAAGAGCTGTTGAGATTGTGCCTGCAATAGATCTATTGTGGCAATAGACAATTTGCAGTAGGTCCAGGTTCTTACAAAGGCAATTTTACAAAGGCTGATTCTAGCCATGACCAACCTCTCAAAGTACTTCATCACTGTAGATGTTCCATACTATAGAGGAGTGTGGAACATTAGAGTTTTCAAGTCAAAATTACTTGTTAAATTGAAAAGGAAGATACTGGATGTTATGCACATTTAACAAACTCTTAGTATGATAGAAAAGTGGAGGGTCATATAGGAGAAGAAGGGCCTATACTGCGCCCTTCATGAAATCCACCAATGTTCTACGTCTTTGTACAGGATGTCAAGGACTAAAAACAACAAATGTGTAAATATACTTGAGCTATAGTATTCATTTTATAACTGTATGATGGAGCAGACTTTTGGAGCTAATGCTTGCTCATTAAAGGTGCTCTTTATGGAGCAGAATCATGGTAGCCTTTTCCCGTATTGTGTGTGAATGCATGAAAGCTTAACAAAAGCATTGAAAAAAGAGGTGAATGGGATTGACGCACTTATGAAAAGTAGTGCAAACTAAACACAAATTAAACAAGATTTATTATATGTAGAAATAAAGCAACTTAAAAAGTTTGTATCGTTGATATTTAATAGTGACACAGGAAACCCTTCAGCTGATTATCAATGAATGCTCCTGGATAGATTCCATCAATCCCACTTAGCTATTTTTGTGGAGTGGGGGGGGGGGCGCTGTCGTGTATTTGGTTTGCAGATCAGTGATTGACCCTTTTAATTTGTTTTCTGTAGATATCACCAGCTAATTCAAGTTCTTTAGACTGCACAAAACAGCACTACAGCCCAATCATGCAAATGTGTCTGGACAGATTGAAGTCCCAATTATCAATCAAGCTAGAAAAAAATGACATTTCATTCTCTGGTTTAATATATTTAGTTATTCAATCTTTCTGGCATAGTAGGAGGCTATTTGGGGCCTATAGTCGTGTGCTGGACCACAGAAAGCTCCATTCCCTCACTGATTTTCTTAGAAATATACACAAACTTATGGTGCATAGGGAAAGTGGCTGGGCACAGCCTTGCTCCCAGGGTAGAAAGAGTTTAAACTATAGGACATAAATTTAAGACAAGACAAGAGAAACAGAGAGTGTATATAGAATTAGCTGCCAAAGGAAGACATTGAAGTAGGTAAAATTATAATGTTTAAAAGGCATTTAGACAGGTACCTGAGCCAAACACGGGCCAATGGGACTAGCTCAAGAAGACATCTTGATCAGCACAATTAAATTGGGCTGAGGGCCTGTTTCAGCACTGTATAACTCTGCAATTCTGTAATTAACTAACTAACCTATATATTTTTTAGATGTAAGGGGAAATACCTGTAGTCACATTGACTGACAATGTCAGAGGTCAAGATTGAACTATTTCTGTTAGAGTTGTGAGGCAACATCTCTACCAGCTATACCACTGTGCTTGATATTGTTTGAAACATAAAGCATTCCTAACCAATCAATATTCCTCCCTCACACAAGACTTACAGCAGAGAACTTTGCAAGTTCCGAAACAAACCTCCAGCCATTGTCTTAAACTTGGCATTAGCTTGAACAATGAGATGCAAAGAACCTTCAAGGTCTTCTGAAACTATGATCCATTGAATTCAAGGTTTTCAGACTATTTCCACACTGGCTGTAACTTGTTTGCTTATGCAGGAAGTGACTGGGCTAAAGATCAGTATTTATTAGATTTTTTCTTGTCTGTGGGTTGTGGACCTGACTGGCAATACTGGCATTTACTGTCCACTCCAAATGCCACAGGACTGAGAATACAATTAAACAATCAACATTGTTGCAGACAAAAGAAGGATAAAAGATGCTTTGGTAAACCAGATGGATTTTTAGGACAATCAGGTAGTTTTACTGTTAATATTACTGAGATTAGTTTTTTTCTATGAGACTGCAGATTAAATCCCTGAATGTATAACCCCAGCTACCATTATGAGATTTGAATTCTACCTCTGGATCAATAATCGAGAATTTTGGCTGCTACTCCACTACCTTAACATAACTAAATATGAAAGGTTTGAAGAGCATAGCTGTGTAATTTTTGATGTCTATCAAAGGCATCGATGACTGACTCAAGAGACTCAGTAAACAAATTGCACTGAAGACAACTTGGGGCTCAAGTCACTCATTCTACTTGCTCTGTTTTCATCATCTTCAGTGGTTCATATCATGTGGTACTTTGATCACAACTTATGTAAGTATTGACAAAAATGTTGACAAACACTAGAAATATAAACAGTTCTATTGTCAAAATACATTTCTTCATAGCACCTTAACAGGAGAATTGTTTCATGAAATAGTTGTGCTGTCTATTTTTCCTCAAGCAGACAATATTAGAATTACAATTTAAAACCAGAAATTATCCATATCAGAAGTTAGTTTGAAGTTATAATTAAAGGGAGTTCAGAGGTTATATAAGCTCTTGCATCTTCTATCTAGTTGTAGAGTTTGATTTTCCCTTTTGCAATATATGATTCAGATCTAAGGTCTCAGTTATGTAAGTACAAGAGTATTTCTTGGGAAATGTACAAATACCAATGCTCTTAAATGCTACCATGAAGGATATTCATTTTCTGGGTGAGGAGTCTCTTGTTCTTTTGTCAAGATTATCTTTCTAAACATAACATCTATCACCTGTAAAGATCAAACAATTATAAGTTAAACTTCCAACAATGTCCTTTGTTTAGCACTTCAGTTTTTAATGTAAATAAAAAGCAGTAATCGGCTTGAAGTTGAAAAAAAAACACAGGTTTGCAAACAAATGTTCTCTCTATAGAAAGCAGAATGTTAAGACACAACAAATGTTTTATTGTTGAAGAGCAGCAGTATAAGAGAATGAATTATTTAATTGGGCTTGTTTCAAAACTGACAACGCTGTCTAAGTTGGATAGTTCAAGAAAGTTTGCAGGCTAAAAGTTGAAAGGTTTATGTAATCAGGGAAGTTAGCTTCACATAATTAATTGTGGATACATGGGATCTGAGTCTCCAAGAAGCTTTTAGACCATTTGTGTTGAAAGTTATCTGAAAGAATATCAAAATATGTGAAGTCACCCAAGTGGCAAAGGAAATGTATGAATATAGAGAATAGTTCAAGCTTATTTGAAATGGGGTAAGGAACGTTAAGAAGCACAAAAGAAACACAGAGTAAACTAGAATCCATTCCTCTGTCTTCAATTTCAGTGATGGATGACTGGTTCTTCTTGCATTGTTGGTATGTCTTTTTAGTGTATAGGAATTGTACTTGTGTGTTGGAAATTCTTTGTGCGTTAAGAATGGTTTGTAATTTGCAAATCTTTTATAAGATAGAAATCCTGTGAGTTTTAAATGTGTTTAGCAATGTTGTTTGGATTTATATGCGTATCACTGACAATAAATGAACTGCTTTAAACTACTTGTTAGCTGGAAGTATCTTCTCCTTGATAGGGAGGGGCGGGGGCCACCAATCAAATAGTGAGTATTGGCAGCTAAACTTACCGTTGAGAATATACAGGGAATTGAACTAGTCTTTAAAGACTGGGTAGTTAAAGTATAATCAAGTCTTTAGGGACGGTGCACATGGTTATTTATATCAGATAGGTTTTAAGGTCTACATTTGAGTTTAGAACTTTGCAGTCAGCAAATTCAATACCATTACACTATTAGTGTTAAAAGGTGTAAATATGCTATTGTACCATTGGGGTTAACAAGCTTGTCTAGGCTGATCTGTTTTTAAAATGACCCTAGCTGTATAAAACTTCAGTTAGGCCACGCATGCTGTATTGTGTGAAATTTTGGTTGCCCATTACAGCACTGGAAAGGATGCAAAAGAGGTTAACCAGGATGCTCTTTGAATCAGAGGGTGTGAACTACAAGGGAAGATTGAATCAACTTGGATTGTGTTCTCTGAAGCACTGGGGAGACCTGACAGAGATTTATAAGATAATTATCTTATAAAACTCTATAAGATATGTTGGATAATAAAAATCTTTTTCCAAGGATAAGAATATCACGTACCGGGGGACATACATTTAAAATGAGAGGGAAAAATTTAGAGGGGATATGCAGAATACTTTTTTTTAATCAGATGTACCTGGAATGAGTGCTAGTGAAGTGGTGGAAAGAGATACAACTGTGGTCAAGTTGCTTTTAGATGGACGTATGAATATGCAGTGAATAGAGAGATACAAATCCTGTAGCGGTAGAAGAGAAATAGATTAATTTAGCATTATGGTTATTGCAAGCATTGTGGGCTGAAGGAGCTGTTTCTGTGCTGTGCCATTCTATATTTTATGTAAATCTGGAGACATCGTCACAAAAAAAATGGACAGTATTGTACAGGAATTTATTTTTGCAGAGAGCAATGAATCTCTGGAAATTTCCCTGGGAGAGTTTTGAAGGTTAGTTCACTGCAGTTATTTAAAGAGGAAATACATTTCTGACGGACTGGGGAATTCTGGGTCATAGGGAAATAACGCAGAAAAGGAGCTGATGCCTGTGGAAGATCACCTATGATCAGCTTAATGGTGGCATTAAAGGGCATCAGGTTATGTGAAGGGAATCAGGGCATCAAAGGTTATGTGAAGAAGTCAGGAGAACGGTATTAAGGGTGCTAATAAATCAGCTGCGATGGAATGGCGAAGCAGACCCAATAGGCCGAATTTCCTTTCTCTCTGCCTGCTTGGATATCAACCCAAGTAAAATGATCCATACTGGGCACACCAGTCAAAAGTAAGTGCTCAGATCAAATAGACTATAGTCCATGATCAAGAGTAAATCCTGGAGTGAACTGTACTAATATTATTTTTTGATGAAAGTGGAAATCTGAAGCTTCTATATTCTCATAACAATGAACTACTAAGTATAGCAAACATTTTTTCTTGTATACATTGTTGACATTTAAAAATGTAAAAAAAAATCAGAAAATGCTAGAAATTTTGAATAAAACCAAAAAAATGATGGAAACCTCCAGCAGGTCAAGTGGAATCGATTGAATGAGAAATAGAATTAAGGCTTCCCAACCAAAACTTCAGCAGAACAGAAACCATTTTTGATTGCAGATTGCAGCAAAGCAGTATCCATCAACAGGGACCTTCACCACTGAGGATATGCTCCCTTCTCACTGCTGCCATGTGGAAGAGGTATAGAAACCACAGGACTCAAACAACCAGGTTGTGAAACAGTTACTACCCTTCAACCATCAGGCTCTTGAACCAAAGGGGATAATTTCACTCAACTTCACATGTCCCATTATTGAAATGTTCCCAAAATCAATGGACTTATTTTCAATTACTCTTCATCCTCAGGTACTCAATATTTATTGCTTGTTTGTTTATTTCTATTATTTCTTTCTTTTGTATTTGCTCAGTTTGTTCTCTTTTACATGCTGGTTGAACGCCCAAGTTGGTGTCGTCTTTCATTGCTTCTGTTATGGTTATTATTCTATGGATTTATTGAGTATGCCTACAAGAAAATGAATCTGAGGGTTATATTTGGTGACACATATGTACTTTGATAATAAATTTACTCTGAACTTGCAACTTTGTTTTAGGTTTCATAAGGGGAATCAAAAAGAAGGGGAGTCAATTTCAGCAATGGTGGCTGAATTGAAGAAATTCTCTGAGCATTATCATTTCAGTGATGGCCTTCATGATGCACGGAGAGTTCATTTATTTTGTGGAATCTTACAAGAGATCATTCAAAAATGGCTCTAAACTGAAGCACAACTCATATTTAAAAGAGTAGTTTAAGTTACCGTTTCAATGGAAACTGAAGCGGAGAAGCAATTGAGCAGCAGTCGGAAATGAAAGTGAGCACGAACCAGATTGCAACTTCTAAACAGAAACTGGATTGGCCAAGCAAACTGTGTTACCATTGCGGCAGGGGCTCACATACATCAGATCAATGAAGATTTAAAGGCAAAACTCGCAGAAACTACAACCAAGTAGGAAACATACAAAGAGCATGTCAAAGAGACAGACATACACTGACTGCACAAGAAAGAGAAAAAAGATAAAAAGTTAAGTTGCAGTTTCAGAAAGAGCACGTACTTGCATACTTTAATATATTAAAAATATCTGGTAATGACGAGAGTGACACAGGACTGGGTAACCATAAGATTTAGAATGAGAGAACTATTAAAATACAAGCAATATGGCTTAAACCAGAAATGAAGGGCAAATTAATTAAAAGTGAGACACTGGCTTGGCTGTCTCAGTCATTCAACAAAGTCAGTTTGAACAGCATTTCAAAGATACTGAACTGCAGTGTGCATGTTATGTTACTTCCGTTTAAATGTACCGTAGGTTAACAATAAAGAATCATATTCTGGAAGAATTAGAGAACTTTTATTTACAGTAATAAACAAATACGTCTTAACCCCACCACGTGCTGAAACATTCTGGCAAACCCCGCGCATGCTCAGTGCTCTGTCCAATCCTATACTGGCACATCATTGCACGTGATATCACCACATCTTCCTTTCCTTAAAAAGAAAAACAATAACAGTGTTAATCAAAGCAAATACATAATTCAAAGGTCTCTATCAGTCTCTCTGGGGGTTGACGAACACGAGTAGACCTCCTAAGTGGTACACACAGATCTTGTGTTTCCTTGTTATTATTTACATGTTTTGTCTCATCTGCATCAGTAAACTGAATCTCTGAAGAATCACACCTTCCTTTCCTTAAAAAGAAAAACAAGTAACAACATTAACCAATGAACAAATCAGCTAACGGAAACTCTGAAGTTGGTTCTTCGATATCTGACCCATGACTCTTCTTGTGCTTCTTCTTTTTCTTCTCCTTTTCTGCTTTAAGCTTTTCTTTATTTATCCCAACTAAATTTTTTGGTATACTCTCACATGCCTCCTGGTTAGAATCTGGAATTTCAAGTAAGCGGTTCACGCTACCCTCCTCAGCAATCTGATTTCTTGCTTCCGTTTGGACTGTATCTTTCCTAATTCCTTCCACTTCCATTTGTAATGAAGTGCGAATCTTCTTTTCTTCATCTAATTCATTCATTAACTGTGTAATATCTTATTTATGCTGAGAATTCATCATTTCAATAAAACTCCTCAATTCCGTTACTTGTGCTTTCACTTCTTACTTATACTGTGCTCACTGTGAGCGTTCTTGCTCTAGCGGGTGATTAGACTGACTCTCACATTCTCTCAGTGTCTCTTTCATTATCGCTTGCATTGAGCAACCTCTTCCTGCCATTGCTTTTTCACATCATCAATTGCCTCCTGTTTGGTCATCTTAGACACTGCAACTACTGCTTTTATATCCTCCATGTCAGCATTTTCATAAAGCATATCTATATAAAATTCCTCGCGTTCATCTTCAAGCACAGCATTTACTAGCTTCATTTCATTTTCCTTCTTTCTATTTCTACAACAGTGCGGAAGATGATTAATCTTACCGCAGCTGTAGCAAATTTTGCCATGTGCCAAACACTGATTTGGACGGTGTTCCCAAGCACAGCCATGACTTTTTTTCAAATGCTGTCTTGGTCTCTGTCAGTTTTGTCAACGTATTATTATATTTCTTGATATCTTCGCGCTTTTTTTACAGCGTTTACATTGCAGTTTTCGGCAAAAAGCTCTTCAGCCTGCAATATTACGGTCTCAGAAGCTTTGCGGAGTGTGAAAGCTTTTTCAAAATTTAAATCTTGCTCACACAAAAGCTTTTCTCTCAGTGCATTATCTCGAATGCCACAAACTAGTCTATCTCTAATAAGAGAGTCTGTGAGCAATCCAAACTCACATGTTCTACTACGCTTTCTTAACTCAGTAACATACTGATCAATTGTTTCAGTGGCTTTCTGCGCACATGTGAAGAATTTATATCGCTCATACGTTAAATTATGCTTAGGTATACAAAATACTTCAAATCTGTCCATTATCGACTTTAAATTGAAATTATCTCCATTTTCAAAGACAAAATTCTCTAATCTTCAAATACCTCTACTGCGTCATTTCTGATTACATGGATCAAAAGCACAGCTTTGTTTTTTTCTGATTTTTCTTGATAATCGGTCGCCGATACGTACAGTTCAAACTGTTGCTTGACTATCCGCCAATTCTCAGCTACTTTGCCAATCAGCGGCAGTTTTAATGGGGGTTGTAAACTTTCCATTTCACCAATTACCGTTTGAACTTTTTACCTCTTTTTTTTGATTATCTTCGATTCTCGATTCTCAATTCTCCCGTATTACTCTTCCAGAAGCACTTCTGACACGATGTTATGTTACTTCTGTTTAAGCGTATCATAGGTTAACAATAAAGAATCACATTCTGGCAGAATTGGAGAGCTTTTATTTACAGTAATAAACAAACACGTCTTAACCCCCCCCCCCCCGGCACATGCTGAAAAATTCTGGCAAACCCCGCGCATGCTCAGTGCTCTGTCCGGTCATGTACTGGTACATCATTGCACATGATATCCCTACAGTGCAGATACCCAGCTAAGGTGTTATACTGGAGAAGAGATAACCCCTGGGGGAATGGCATTTGGAACACTGAAATACAACCGCAAACAAGCCAGATTGGGCTTGTATGTGCTAAAAACAGGAGGGCGAGCATTGCGAGGGTGTGATTGACCGAGGTAACTACAATTTGACTCGAGAGATCCATCCATAATTTGCATGCCACATCCCTTGCGACAGAATCGACTGAAAGCGAATTAAAAAAGGTATTGTATGATGCCACATTAGTGTAAAATAATGGCACTGGAATACACAAATATATCAAGGGTAAATAGAGTTAAATGAAACTGGCACACTCAAGTTTTACAAAGCACATCCAGTTCCTTGTAGCACTGAGAAAGTAGCCGGTGAGCTAGATCACATGGACACTGAAGGAATGTTTTTCAAATTTGAGTGGTGCCCATGGGCAACACCAATGGTTCCAGTAGCCAAGAAGGATCTGTGGTGATTTTAAGGTCACCATCCACCCTGCACTGAAAGTAGATCAACATTCTCTGCCCAGGATAGAGGAAATCTTTGCAACCCCTTCTGGGAGGAAACACTTCGGCAAAATGGACTGAGCTGAGGCCTACCTATAAATGGTGATAGATGAAGAGTCCAAAGTGGTTTTCAGCATAAGCACTCAGAAAAGGTTTTATTTATATTGTAGACTTAATTTTGGAGTAGCATCATCACCTGTACTCTGGCAGAAAGCTGTGGACCAGGTGCTGCGAGGCTGCCCCAGGTACTCAGCGTTACCTGGATGACATAATGGCTAATGGTAAGGATGACAAGGAACATCTCCAAAGTATCAAGGTAGTCTTAAAATGATTAGACAATTATGGGCTCAGAGAAGAATGCAACAAGTGTGATTTTTTAAAACCGAGCATCTCTTACTGTGGTTTCATTATTGATACACAAGATTTACCCAAGTGCGCTGAGAAAATTCAAGCAGTGGTGGATACCCCAAGGCCATCAGATGTGTCATATTTGTGTCCTTTTTAGGATTTGTCAATTACTCAAACAGGTTCCTGCCAAACCTGGCTACTGTGCTCCACCCCTTGAACACATTACTATAGATAGGATAAAATGGTAATGGACAAAGCAGTGTGAGGTGGCTTTCCAAAAGACCAAGGAAATGGTGATGTCAGACACTGTATTCACACATGATTCACATCATCCAGTGAAGCTTGCCTGTAGTGCCTCACCTTATGGCATAGGTGTTGTCATGTCACATGTTGTGTGTGATGGAAGTGAACACTCATAGCCTTTGCACAATATTCTCTTACCACTGCAGTGAAAGATTATGTACAGATTGACAAAAAGGTCTTGAGTCTGGTTTGAGGTGTAGAACGTTTCAACCAGTGCCTGTATGGGAGAGAGTTTATCCTCATTATTGATCATCAACCTCTGGTGTCCATTTTCAATCCACAGAATCACTAACAACAGCAACACAAATGCAGAGATAGGCTCTGTTTCCTGGAATGCTCAATTACAAGATTGAATTCAAGAGGAAGACTAATCGTGAAAATGCTGATGGATTGATGTATATACTCTTCGAAAAGGAAATACCTGAAAAATTTACAAAAGAGGACACCTTTCTTGATGAATTATCCCTAATGCAAATCAAAAGTCTCCCTATTGTGGCAGAGATTACCTAAAAGGAAACCAGAAAAGACCCCACACTGTCTCAGATCTACGGGGTCACTCAAGAAGTTTGGAATGTGCAGCAGAAATTGTGTTATTATGTGTGTCACAGATATGCTCAGTCCTCCCGTAGTTGGTTCACTGGCAAATTTACAGATAAATGAAAAACTTCAAACAGCAATTAAATATATATTTAGCTGCCAACGGAGTGGGAGGGGCTGATGAAAAATTGAAAGCGTCTATTTTTCTGCATGTAATTGGAGAAGATGCTTTGGACATCAATAGCAGCTTTCAAATTGATGAGACAGCTATTTCATTGGATACTGTGATGACAAATTTTGAGGAGTATTTTGTCCCATGTAAAAGCATCACATTTGAGAGATACAAGCTTTTTTTCTTGCACCAGAAACAAGGTGTTAGCTTTGATCAATACTTATCTGAGCTACACACTCTCAGTAAGTTCTGAGGGTTAGGAGATTTGAGAATCTCACTGGTTAGAGACAGAATAGTTTACAGAACTACAGATAACCTGTTCAGAGAATAATTGCTGTGAGAAAAATTTTGACACTGGAAAAAGCTGTGGATATGTGTAGGGCAGCAGAAACTACATGAGCAGAAGCTAAGCAGCTGCGAAGGGCAGACACAACAGTGCATGCTGTGAAAACAGCAGAGCAATGCACACCGCTTTTCCCAAAGCAAGCGCAAAACAAAAAGGGAGGCTCAAACAGCAAATGATACTTATGTGGAGGTAGTGTCATGCTTATGGAAAATCTTGTAATAATTGTGGAAGGAAGTATGATTTTGCAAATTGCTGCAAAAGCTGGGGCCACCAACAGAAAGGTGTCCATGGTTGACAAGGAAATGTAGGAAGTCTTTATCGATTCTCTGCAGACCGTTATTGCTGGTAAAAACAGAATGGATCATTCCAATGACTCAATAAGACAGTAATTCCATTCAAGCTTGATACCACAGCCCTGGTGAATCTATTACCGATGGATGATTACAAGACTCTCACAGTGAAGAGCAAGATTTACCCAGTGAGGTTAAAAGTGACAGGCTATATTGGAGAGAATGTTCCAGTAAAAGAGGGCCGCATAGTGAACCTTCAAACACAAGGGGCAGCACCTAAAGGCCTAGCTGCTGATTGTACTGTAAGGTTTTTTTTTGTCACTGCATAGTCTCATTAAAATGGCTTCTTTGTTACGTTATAATTGAAAGGGCTTCTTTGTTATGTTAACTGTTGAGAAAGTCCTCCCGCTAGCAGTTTGGTTGGATCATGTTGCTGATAAGAAGGTGTTATGAACCAATTGGGGTAGTTGTTCTGCTTTTGGTGTGTCTGTAAGATATTGTATGCGCGGGTTTTTGGGCAGAAGGCAGGAGAGAGAGAGACAGAGGATGGACCAGGTGTTGTGAGTCCGCTAACAGGGTCAGACCCCGAGCAGGAGTCCAAGGTCCAGGGTGTTCGGCGAGGAGAGGAGACGGAGACAGACTCGTGTGGAGAGTCTGGTCGACCACCATTGTTTGTCCCAGGCAGCAGGTCGAGGTGGTCCGAAGAGATCGCAGAGCGAAGAAGGAAGGTCCAGAGCTCCAACTATTTCTGCACGAAGAGATTGAACTTTGATAAGTGTGGCGCCTTTTATTTTCCTTTTATATTTTATTCTCCATTAATTATATAATTCCAGTAATATCTATAAACTGTAAATCATTTAATCGTATCTGGTGTATTGTCTGTTATTTGGGCGGGATGGGGTACATCACACAGCATCCACACAGACTAGTTACCCAGTTTGGTGGGGCCGAGGGCTGTTTCCCTAGACAACAGCGAGCTGAGCGACCCTGAGACTAGCCGGGAGGCTACAGTAGAAAAGCAAGTACAACCAATATTGGTTCTGAATGCATGCGAAAATCTCATCTTGGTGATAACAGTTTTCATAGTGGCTTCACAGACCAAGGATGACCACCCAACACTTACTGATGTCTTTGAGGTGCTCAGATGCTTACCTGCTGTACACAAAATTTATGTAGATGAAACAGTAGCTCCTGTTTCCATGCATGCAGGATAGTTCCATTTGCACTCAGAGACAAAATTAAACAAGAATCAGCACACATTGAATAGATAAACGTCAGACAGAAAACTGAAGAACCAATAGATTATGTGAATTTCCTGGTCACTGTGAAAAAGAAAAATTGAGCATTGTGGATATGTTTAGACCCAAGAGATCTCAATAAAGCCATCAAAAGAGAGTATTTAAAATTGCCAACATGGGAGGAAATCATATCCCGGTTTTCAGTTGCTTAGTAGTGTAGCAACCTCAGCTTATCCTTTGGGTTTTGGCAGATGAAGCTTGATGAGGCAAGTTCAAGACTGTACTTTTCATATATCACAGTGAAGCTATTGCTTTTTTTCTGTTACTGTATGGGATTCTGTCCACACCAGGAGTCTTCCAAAAAAAAAAATCCACATGATCCTTGAGGGTATTCCTGGTGTCAAGACCATGGTGGACGACATCATTGTCTGGAGGTCCACCAAGGATGAACATGGTGCATGACTGAGACAGGTTTTTGATGTGACACAGAATGTCAATTTGCAATGAATTAAAGAGAAATGTGAATTTGGTATTAATACACTGACTTTCATAGGAGATGTCATTATCTGAAGAGGGAGACCTAAGAAAGACAATGAAAACATGGAGAGGCCCCAAAGCCAGGAGAAGGTGAGAAATTTCTTAGGGATGGTGACTTTCCTGGATAAGTTCATACCTTGACTGTCTACTGTGTAAGCACCACTTAGGCCACTCCTTCAGCAGTGTAATGAGTACCATTGGTCTTATGAGCAAGTATTCTGTTTCCAGATGCTGAAAAGAGTCCTAACTGAAGAGGCAATGCTGAAGTTTTATGATCTAGAAAGGTGTACGAGGACCTTGGCTGATACATCCCAGTCAACCTTGGAGTAGTTCTACTGCAGCAGCATGATGACACATAGAAACCAGTAGCCTTTGCATCAAGGGCTTTAACAAATGCAGAAGTCAACAATGCACCGATAGAGAAAGAGCTTCTTGCCAGCACATGTGCATGCGAAATGTCCCATCAGTATGTCAGTGGACAAACTTTTGAAGTGGAGACAGATCATAAACTTCTGGTCTCAACTATGTCCAAACCAATGAGTGACTGTCCCATGAGGATACAGCGTATGTTGGTAAGGCTGCAGAAATATGATATGAAGATGATCTACACAGTGGGAAAATATATGTTTGCTGCTGCTGCATTGCCTCGAGCAGTCAACAAGAAAGAAAAGTGTGACCTGGAGTTTAACGCAGATATACAGGCCTATATTGACACGATTGTCACCTCCATTCCAGTACACCTGGTAGAAATCAGAACATTAGGAAAGCAGCAGGGATGGATAAAACAGTTAAAGCACTTAAAGATACAATGCAGAAAGGATGGCCAGCAAATAAGAATGACTGTCCAATGTGCATTCGGGATTATTCAGCATGCAGAGTTGAACTGTCAGTAGTGAAATATATGATCTTCAAAGGGAACAGGTGTGTAATTTCAGTAATATGATGCAAAGAAATTCTCCAAAAGACACATGAAGGATATCTTGGTGAGGGAAAATGTAAACATAGAACTCATGAAGTGATGTGCTCGCCAGAAATGAACCAAGACATCAGCCGGACCACTGCTTCATGTGAATACAGACCAAAGCAGTGAGCAGAACCACTTTCACAACACTCTGTACCAGACAGGCCGTACTTCAAGGGTGGGGTGGGTTTGTTTGATCGTAAGGGGAAGAGTTATCATTTTGTAACAGACTACTTTTCCAAGTAACCAGAAGTTGCAACAACCAACAAAATGATCATCACCTTCCTGAAAGCTGTGTTTCAGAGGCATGGAGTTCATGTGAAGTGATATCGGGCAACGGTCCACAATTTTCGAGCTGTGAGTTTGAGTCCTTTGCCATTGATTAAGGGTTTTGACATACAAATTCAAGCTCACATCACCCAAAATCTAATGACCTACCGTAGAATTCAGTCAAGATGGTGAAGAACCTTATGAAGAAAGCAAAAGATGGACGAGAGGATTTCCACAAAAGTCTAATGATTTATAGAAGAACAACTCTGCAGAATGGCCTTTCACCAGCCCAAATGCTGATGGGCCGACACGTACGCACTAACCTTCCAGTGAACGAAAGCTTTTTGATACCTGAAGGAGCACACCAGATGAAATTAGCTAAAATTAAAGGGAAAAAATGGAATCAATATCAAAACAAGACTGTGAAAAGCCTACCAGTTCTGAAGCTTGGAGATCAAGGATGAATTCGAGATCACAATTCTGGCACATGGTCCATGCAAAGATATGTGCAAGAGGAAGTAGCTCCACATTCCTATCAGATCCAGATGGAGCAAGGGACACATCTGAGAAGGAACCATGTGAATCTACAGTGGCATGCAAAAGTTTGGGCACCCCTGGTCAAAATTTCTGTTACTGTGAATAGCTAAGTGAGTAAAAGATGACCTGATTTCCAATAGGCGTAAAGTTAAAGATGACACATTTCTTTAATATTTTAAGCAAGATTACTTTTTTTATTTCCAACCTTTACAGTATCAAAATATCAAAAAAGGAAAAGACATGAAGCAGAAGTTTGAGCACCCTGCATGGTCAGTACTTAGTAACAACCCCTTTGGCAAGTATCACAGCTTGTAAACGCTTTCTGTAGCCAGCTAAGAGTCTTTCAATTCTTGCTCGGGGGATTTTCACCCATTCTTCCTTGCAAAAGGCTTCTAGTTCTGTTAGATTCTTGGCTCATCTTGCATGCACTGCTCTTTTGAAGTCTATCCACAGATTTCCCATGATGTTTAGGTCAGGGAACTGAGGGCCATGGCAAAACCTTTAGCTTGCGCCTCTTCAGGTAGTCCATTGTGGGTTTTGAGATGTGTTTAGGATCATTATCCTGGTGTAGAAGCCATCCTTTTTTCATCTTCAGCTTTTTTACAGACGGTGTGATGTTTGCTTCCAGAATATCCTGGTATTTAATTGAATTCATTCTTCCCTCTACCAGTGAAATGTTCTCCTTGCCACTGGCTGCAACACAAGCCCAAAGCATGATCGATCTACCCCCATGCTTAACAGCTAGAGAGGTGTTCTTTTCATGAAATTCTGCACCCTTTTTTCTCCAAACATATCTTTGCTCATTGTGGCCAAAAAGTTCTATTTTAATTTCATCAGTCCACAGGACTTGCTTCCAAAATGCATCAGGAAACATAAACTCCACATAGCCGACAAAAAGGGGCCCTTGCGAGTGTCCATGGACCACACCTTTTATTTGAAGGAAGTGGGAGGTGCCAAAGGAGAAATTATTAATAATTATTAATCATTAGGTTTCTCTGGATGGAGGAGAGTGGTGATGGAGGGGAACTGGTTGTGTCTGGTGTCCAGAAAGAGGTTGGACTGCTGAGCTGGACCAGATCAGAGTAAAATGCTCCAGCATTTACCCACACCAAGCTTCTCTTTATTAAGAACAATCATAATAGAAATTCCAGTCCCCCCTTATTTATAAGCACCAGGCTGAACTTTCCCTTGAGGGAGATTGCCTTCTGCGGGGATTGGGAGTTGTTGTGCCACATAAGCTGAGATCTAAAGTGTGGGGGGAGCTACATGGTGATCATTTAGATGTGACCAAAATACAAGTGGTGGCTCAAAGCCTTGTCTAGTAGCCTGGCATAGATCAGCAGATCTAGCAGTTTGTGATGGACTATTCAGGATGCCAAGTGCACTACCAGAACTGTCCCAGTAGCCTTCACCACAGCCTCACACACGGTTAATATGTTGAGAAATGCATTTTTGAGGACTGGTGTTTGAGAACACTTAATCAGTGACAATAGATCACAATTTGTTGTGTAACATTTTCAGTTATTCCTGAAAATTAATGGAATAAGATATATTATATCTCGCAGCTGCAAATGGCTTGGTGGAAAGGTGTGTGCACTGTGAACAATGTCAACAGGATACATTACACTAACACTGAATCAGAAGCTCTCCAATTTCCTCCTTGCATATTGCAATGCAGCACACACCACAACCAACTACATACCAGCTATGCTTTGCACTCATGTTTCCCTCGATTAAAGAACGTTGAATCCAGGAAAAAGATACTGACCGTCTCTTCTATGTATTTTCTTATAATTTTATAAACTACCAAATCTTCATTAAACCTCCACTACTTCAGTAGAAACACCCCAATCTTGTCCAACCTCTTTCTGGACACCAGACACAACCAGTTCTCCTCCATCACCACTCTCCTCCATCTTGAGAAACCTAATAATTAATAATTATTACAATTTCTCCTTTGGTCCCTCCCACTTC
This sequence comes from Mobula hypostoma, assembly GCF_963921235.1. NCBI lineage: Eukaryota > Metazoa > Chordata > Chondrichthyes > Myliobatiformes > Myliobatidae > Mobula > Mobula hypostoma. Next base: position 37,029,033 of record NC_086117.1, read on the forward strand.
TTTCAAATAAAAGGTGTATCCATGGACATTCGCAAGGGTCCCAGTTTTGCCTGCCTTCTTGTCGGCTACGCGGAGAGTCTATGTTCCAAGCCTACTGATTCCTGCACCCATGCGGTGCTCATCAACTTCATCAGCTTTGCCTCCAACTTCCACTCTGCCCTCAAATTTACTTGGTCCATTTCTGACACCTCCCTTCCCTTTCTCAATCTCTCTGTATCTTTCTCTGGAGACAGTTTATTCACTGATGTCTTTTATAAACCTACGGACTCTCACAGCTAGCTGGACTATACCTCTTCCCAGCCTGTTACTTGTAAAAGCACCATCCCCTTTTCTCAATTCCTCCGTCTCCACCGCATTTACTCTCAGGATTAGGCTTTTCTTTGGAGAACAAAGGAGATTTCCTCATTTTTTCAATGAAAGGGGCTTCCCTTCTTCCACCATTAACATTGCCCTCAACCACATCTCTTCCATTTCACGCATGTCTGCTCTTACACCTTCCTCCTGCCAGCTGACCAGGGATTGTGTTGCTCTTATCCTCATCTACCAACCCACCAACCTCCACATCCAGCAAATAATTCTCTGGAACTTCCGCTATCTGCAATGGGATCCCACCACGAAGCACATTTTTCTCTACCGCCCCCCCAACTTTCTGCTTTCTGCAGGGATCGCTCCCTATGTGACTCACTTGTCCATTCATCCCTCCCCTCTGATCTCCCTCCTGGCGCATCCTTGCAAGCGAAACAAGTGCTACACTTGCCCCTACACGTCCTCCACCACTACTATTCATGGCCTCAAACAGTCCATTTAGGTGAGGCGACACTTCACCTGTGAGTCTGTTTGGTCAGATACTATGCCTGACGCAACTGGTGTGACCGCCTGTATATCGGTGAGACCCAATGTAGATTGGGAGACTGCTTCGCTGAGCACTATGCTCTGTCTGCCAGAAGAAGCAGATCTCCCAGTGGCCACCCATTTTAATTCCATTTCCCATTCCCATTCCAAATTGTCAATCCATGGCTTCCTCTACTGTCACGCTGAGGCCACACTCAGGATGGAGGAACAACACCTTATATTCTGTCTGAGTCGCCTCCAAGCTGAGGGCATGAACATTGATTTCTTGAATATCCAGTAATACATGCAGCCTGTTACAGCCGTTCTGACCAGTATTCTTACTTTTTTCTTCTTACTTGTTAACTTACGTTATTTTTTGTATTTTTTTTCTCATGGTAACACGTCGAAGCTGCACCCTCTCTAACATGCTGGTAGAGAGAGTTTAATTTGGGCTTTTAGCGCTGGAAATAGTTGCATTCTGACACGTCTCATTAGCGGGACGGAAGCATGGTCGCATTGCGTATCCCAGGGACCAGCTGATTGCGCTTATGCCGGCCGGTTTAGCGAGCAGAGCGGCGGACACCCCGGCTGAAATCTGGAGGAAAACACACAGAGAATGCAGAGGGGGATCACAAAGGCAAGAAAAGAGGACCGGGTCGAGACAACAGAGACTTACAGAGAAAAGGAGCTCCGTGGGTAATAAAATGGATGAGTTCACGACGCTAGCCAGGCGTCAGAGAACATTTTGGGAGTGCAGTGTTATGTGTTTCACTGGAATGGGGTTGCACAAGGACATACCTGATCAAAACTTTTCCATGGACGGCTTCCAGGCCATTCGGGCTGACCGGAAGTGTACTAAGAGCGGTAAGCGTAAAGGAGTTGGGTGCTTACCGTTCTGGTTAACCACAGATGGTGCAATCCGGGTCATATTATGATTGAGGAACGTGTTTGTAGACCAGATATTGAACTTTTTGCTGCTGGACTTCGGCCATATTCCACTGAGATACAATATAGGGCGGCACGGGAGGTTGTTCCTGCCTGTGGCCATCGAACTTTGCAGCTCCTCCCGTGGAGGGTCAGACACCCTGAGCCAATAGGCTTGTCCTGGACTTATTTTCTATCTGGCATAGTTTGCACTTTGTTGTTTGATTGTTTCTGGTTTTTGTACTGCTATATTTATGCTCTATCCTTGGTTGGTGCGGCTGTAACGAAACCCAATTTCCCTCGGGTTCAATAAAGTATATCTATCTATCCATCTATCTATCTATCTAAGAGGACTGTGTGTCCTCATAATCTAATCTAAAATTGTTCATGATTATGAGCATTTCTATCAAGTCCCATTTAACCCTCTGCGATAACAACCCCAGTTATTCCAATATCTCAAAATAGCTAATGGCTCATGTTTAGTAGAGAAAGCAAACCGCTAAACTGCAGGCACCGCCTCATATCAATACAGGAAATTGCAGAATAATAATTGGAAACAGTCGAATTTTGTTTGTAAGTGACAAAAATAAAGATCCTAATACATCACCGAAAGATGCAAAAATTCAAAGTTTCAAAGTACATGTATATGTTTCAAAGTACATATGCAGTTTCCAATGCTGAGATTTGTCTTCCCACAGACAGACACAAAACAAGGAAAACATAGATCCTGTTCAAAGAAAAACTTAAAAACTCCCCAAGTGCAAAGAAAACATTTTGAGTGAATGGCAAAAAACTGAGGAAAATAGCAACAAAAACAAGGAGTGACAAGAAACCAGAAACAAGTGACCAGAAAGCAAAAAAGAGATGATTTATTGAATTTAACTCCATGGTATGCTTCTGATTCTACCAACATTTCACCTTCCTCATACTTATGGTTCAATGCATTTTCCTGTATGTCAGATAACACGTCTGTTGAACTCGTTATGGTTCTATTTATCTCATATTATATTATTATAGGTTGCAAAACCAATCAGCCAGTTTTCCACCTGAGCAGGAAAAGCAACATGTCAGCAACTGCTGACACAGAAGACGGACAGCAAAGCAAATAGCCATGTGAGCCTGGTGTTTACGATTGACGTGGTTCAATCACTTACTGCCTCACTCAGATAGGTTATCTACTTAGTGTTGTATTGATATGGAAATCTATACAGCTTATGAAATAGTCCTTCATCCATCCATTTGAGACTTACGGCTATTTGTAGAGTAAGGGCCTTTTAATAGGGAAAGTTTGTCAACAGTGCATTTCGGGGATGGCACCACTTCTTCAATAATATATGCCCAGACCTCTTAGAAATTCATTGCAGCAGTTTTCTTGTGGACTCTATTACAGAAGGATAGCAGAATCTTAGATGACATACAGTATATGAACCCTCCAAAACTGCTCAGAAATGTTGAACACCATTCATATTTAAAGATCCAGTCAGATTAGTGATCATTAGCTTCCTGTTGCCTGTGTTACGTACCCCGTAACTGGGTTGCCGAACCAGCAGAAATGGATCACTCAGTTGGAGTCTGGAGTACTAGAACTAAGAAAGTTTTATTAAAGAAATAAACAACACAGTAATCGAAAGGATAATAAATGCAACAGTTCAGCAATGATAAACACACATGTGCACAGAATTAAGATAACAGCATCAATCAAGCTCTATCGTTGTCTAGGGGTAAATGACCAAATTTCAAAGTGACTCAAAGTTCAGTCCAGTTTAGTAGTTCAGTTCGCAGTAATCGTTGCCATGGCGATGGACAACGTGGGGGAAGAGAGAGATAGAACAGGAACAACTGATCATTCAGACACGGCTTCACTCACAGACCGGCGATATGGCTCACAAACAGATTTTGGGCGGGTCCTTGGTGATGTCACCTGAGGTCACCGACTGTGACCCCTCCTCCAGATGCGATCGATCCTCTGCAGTGAACCCGGCACCCAGGCAAGGGCGGACACACACCGGGTTCCCGCTGATCGTACCTTTCCACCCCGGGCGTTGTCTGATACTTCTCACCGACTCGTGAGAGGCGTACCGCTTCCAGGGTCTCGTTACCTCGGGTGTCGTGTGTGTCTGCCTTAGCGAACCTGTCCCTTTTTATCCCCCTGCTGGGGCATCGCCTGTCCATCACTTCAAACAGTTCAAGGTTCAAAGGGGAGAGCCGCTCCAGACCTCTCTCTCTCCCCCGTTCCTTCATTACACATCTCCAGACGCTGCTCCATTGTTCCTTATCTCTCCTTCCCCTGAGGGCAGGTGGCAGACCACTTGCTGATGTCACTGATGCTAACCCAGGCCAGCAAACATCTTAATTTTATGTGTATTCTCGTCACACCTGTCACTTCTATTCTACATTCCACTCCCATTCTAATCTTTAAATGTGACTTCCTGCACTATTACATAACCAGCTCCAGGTGCAATACCTCATCCTCTGTGTGAGCACATTGCAGCCTGTGGATTCAGTATCAAACTCCCCAAGCTTAGACCACTCTTTGCTTGTAAAGGAAGTAACCATTTTCACCATGCAGTCTTACTGTTTTGCCTTTCTTTTGATGCTGAAACTAGCCTGTACAATAGTTTATAAATAACTATCTGAATGAAGGGAGATCTGGGAACTGGCTTCAGGATCTTTCTCTTCAAAGTAAATTTATTAACGAAGTATGTATATGTCACTATATACGACCCTGAGATTCATTTTTGCAGGTGTTCACGGTAGCAATAAGAAATACAATAGAATCAATGAAAAACTACACACAAATTCTGACAAGCAACCAACATACAAAGGAAGTCAAACTGTGCAAATACAAACAAAAACTAATAACATTGAACATCAATTTTTTTGGAAAATGTTGCTTTGTCATAACTTTTTTTGTTTATGATAGACTGCTTGAAGCTGAACACAATCTGCTAATTCCCCACCTCCCCCTCGTACCCCATCCATTATTTATTTATATACACTCATTCTTTTCTCTCTCTCTCTCTCTCTCTCTCTCCTTTTTCTCCCTCTGTCCCTCTGACTATACCCCTTGCCCATCCTCTGGGTTTTTCCCCCCTCTCCCTTGTCTTTCTCCCTAGGCCTCCTGTCCCATTATCCTCTCATATCCCTTTTGCCAATCAATTGTCCAGCTCTTGGCTCCATCCCTCCCCCTCCTGTCTTCTCCTATCATTTTGGATCTCCCCCTCCCCCTCCCACTTTCAAATCTCTTACTAGCTCTTCTTTCAGTTAGTCCTGACGAAGGGTCTCAGCCCAAAACGTCGACTGTACCTCTTCCTAGAGATGCTGCCTGGCCTGCTGCGTTCACCAGCAACTTTGATGTGTGTTACTTGAATTTCCAGCATCTGCAGAATTCGTCGTGTTTGCGTTATAATTTTAGGTTACTTCTATCACGTAGGAATTTGAAGAAATGAAGAAGTAACTTTTATTGAATATAATGTGTTTAATTGCATAATGGTGCTGATGCCTTGCAATAGTTCAACTAAGCTAAAAACTTTTTGTTGATAATTTTCATTTGTACTCAGTGTCTGAGGCTTCTTGCTTAAATGTTTAACAATAATCAGCCATCATTGATGGATTCCAGTTGCCCTGATACTGTTTCTCCATGACTGCAATGTCCTGGTGAAACCTTTCACCATACTCGTGATTAACAGCACCAAGATTTGCAGGGCAGGAGTTTAAGTGGGAATGCAGAAAATTAATCTTTAGTGACATGTTGCACTTTATGATATTGTATGCTTGAAGCACATTGTCAACCAGCTACACATAGGTTGGTGCTCTGGTTCCACTAGAAGTTTCTGAATTGTCTGTCATTGATGACCTGTTTGATTAGTGGACCAATCAAAATGTCTTCATAATTCTTGGCATCAGTTATTCTGAATTCAATTATGAACTGAAATAAGAAATGGAGGCGATTTCAAAGAAATGCTGCATGATATGGAAATTTCATTTTAATGTCTTGATCAGCACCCCAAAATCCATAAGATTTACCCAAAAGTATTCAGGAAGCAAAATCTTTGTTGTTGATGGAAGTATGGAAAGTGCTTCAAATGATAAATACATGTGTTAGGAAACATAAAACTATTTCCTTCAATGAAGGCTTTCAGAGCAAGTGCAAAGCACATTTACCAGTGAAATCATAGAATACATCTTAAACTTGGAGTCATGGAAAAATGTGGCTAACATCCAGGTTAACTGAAAATACCAAAACAGAAGGTGATGTTAGCCAATGGTATCAGGTTGAGGGAATACAAATCACCCTCAATCAGAGAGCATGATCCATCGATATCCTTAAACCGAGAGTAGGCCTTTCGGTATCACCCTACTCATTCAATAATATTACGGTTTAGAATCCTAAAAATTCACTCCCTTTAGACTATAACTTTCCTTTTCCCTAAGCAGCATAACCAATTTAGTTAGTAGATTGCTTTATTTAAATGTAAGACCCTTTGTTTCAAAAGAACAAAATCATTTTCATTCATTGTATAAAATTCCATTACATGATGATCGCACTTCATCAATTTTTCTCTAACTATATATTAAAGTCCTCGGACTTGATGAACAGTCTATGAGCTATAAGGAATATGATTTTTGTTTCTACTTTAGAACAGATATGATGCACATGTATCTTACACAGCTGGATCATTGTTTCATCCTCCGGTTTTACTCATGCCTTTTCTGTTAAAAACCCTGCCATTCTTTTGATTAGTTCATACTTTACCAAGTGAAATTCTCATCACCAAAATATATTTAACCAATCTGCAATGACAGATATAATTGCCCCAGCAAGAACTATTTTTATGAGAGACACCTCTGGAACAGAAGCACACCAGATAAATTCTGTCGCTCAACTTCAGATTGTGCGTAATTCCTGTCAGCAAAGAAATGATCAGACACATTATCAAGAGAATGTCCCTTGAGAAATTCAACACCTTTTCACTCTTAAGATGGCCTCATAAATACTATTATTCCCTCAACAGTTTGAAATATTGAAGTCAAAGCTTTCGATTTGAATTTCTGAGGAACTGGGTAGAACGTGATCAAGTTTAAGATTTGCATGAATCTTCGATTTTAATGTTATCATTGTCACAAACTGAAGGATAACAATGAATGTATGAGAAACCCAAAAGTAAGCTCAGTATGATTATCTTATTTAAATACAGCTACCTCTTTATCAATTTCACATTTAAGGAAGCTGAACTTGAAAGTGACATTGTCAGCATGGATTTAGGAAACTCAAAGGCTCATTACTAACACCTCACAATATGTTGCCAGGTTTGGTGATGAACTGAAGAGAGCAATGTGAGAATGAAGCCTACTGGTGACAGTAATACTGTGACTGCGCGTGGCACAAAACTTCATAAGGACTATTAACTCATGCTCAGCACTGCTTTCCCTATTAATCCCATACCCCTGATCCTCTAAATCTATAAAAATCTATTGATCTCCGACACAAATATATTCAATGACTAATAATTATCAATTCTGTATATTGGATTGAGCTTATTTAAATATTTGTGATTACATTTGTTTTTTATTTATTATTTTTATAAAACAGAAAATGATTCTTAATATTTGTGTGTGTCTTGAACATTGGCTTTTAGAGGATCAATAGTTGAACTGGCTGGCAGTGGACTTCCATTGCTTTGTGAATGGATTTGTTCTGACTCCACCCAATTTATGGTGATGATGACAGTTTGCAGCTTGTGACCTGGTCTCTCGGTTCCAACTCAGGCAACAATAAAAGGGGAGTAAAATCTGTTCAGATGCATTCACAGATTGCACGGCTGACTCCAAGTTCTGTGCCAAATTCTCAGAAATGATAGGAACAAATCCTATCGAAGAAGCAGGTGTGAAAGATAAGATTTCTATTGGTATTACATTGCTTGCTGTTTTTCCAAGTGAACTTTCGGAAGTCATAAAAAAATGAATGTGCCAATAAAGTCAGTCTAAGTGAAAAAGTAAAATGTGTAAGCAGAAAACCTACCTCTCCTGAGGGTTTATACACAATCAACTCATAGGATTCAAGTTACATCAAGAAGATGAGAACCCATGGGATCATCTTCCTGACGTGTTTTATCTTTGCTAATTTTGAGCAACAGCAGCAAACCCACACAAACTCCTTCTAGCATTGATTTTAAAATTAAACAGATCGTCTCTCCAGATCACACATGTCATTCCGCTATTGAAAGCAATAAACAAGTAAGAAAAAAAAATCTACAGTGCTGGAACTGTAAAAAAAAAATTCAACAGAAAATTTTGGAGATACTCAGCAGGTCAGGCAACATTTGTGGAAAAAGAACCAGAAGTGGTATTTTATGTATACAGCCTTTTATCAGAATAAGCAAAAATTAGAAAAAATGCCGAATGATAAGCTGCAGAGATAAAGGAGGACTGAAGGAAACGTCTGCAACAGCCTGGAGACAAAAATAAAATGGGTAATATAGACAAGTATCAGCTAAGAGAGGCACAACCAGCTCCATCATGGACAATAGCCTCCCCAGCATCAAGGACATCTTCAAGTGATGCCTCAAAAAGGCAGTATGCATCACTAAGAGTCCACATATCCCAGGACATGCCCTCTTTTCATTGCTACCATCAAAGAGAAGGCACAGAGGCCTGAAATCACACACTCAATGTTCTAGGAACAGCTTTTTTCCCCAACCACCATCAGATTTCTAACTGGGCGATGCATCTATGTACACTAACTTACTATTTTTTTTCTTTTCTGCTCTTTTTTGCACTGGTTACCTTATATATATCTTATTGTAATTTATAGTTTTATTACTATATATTGCAATGTATCCCAGTGATATTAAACCTGATTCTGATTTTAATTCAGCTCTTCATTCCCACATTGACGTGCCTGCAGTCAGTCTCCACCACAGACAGACACTTCTACACCAACGTGTCTGCCCTCAGTTTCCACCACAGACAGACATTTCCACACTGACATGTCTGCCCTCAGTCTCACCACAGACAGACATTTCCACACTGACATGTCTGCCCTCAGTCTCCACCACAGACAGACATTTCCACACTGACTTGTCTGCCCTCAGTCTCCACCACAGACAGACATTTCCACACTGACGTGTCTGCCCTCAGTTTCCACCACAGACAGACATTTCCACACTGACATGTCTGCCCTCAGTCTCCACCACAGACAGACATTTCCACACTGACTTGTCTGCCCTCAGTCTCCACCACAGACAGACATTTCCACACTGACGTGTCTGCCCTCAGTTTCCACCACAGACAGACATTTCCACACTGACATGTCTGCCCTCAGTCTCCACCACAGACAGACATTTCCACACTGACATGTCTGCCCTCAGTCTCCACCACAGACAGACATTTCCACACTGACGTGTCTGCCCTCAGTTTCCACCACAGACAGACATTTCCACACTGACGTGTCTACCCTCAGTCTCCACCACAGACAGTCATTTCCACACTGACGTGTCTGCCCTCAGTCTCCACCACAGACAGACATTTCCACACTGACGTGTCTGCCCTCAGTCTCCACTACAGACAGACATTTCCACACTGACGTGTCTGCCCTCAGTCTCCACTACTGCCAGGCTAGGCCGAAAACAAACCAGAACAACAGTGCCTCACATTCCACCTTAACAGTCAACAATCTGACAGTGTGAACATTGATTTCTCCGTTTTCAGATACCCTGCTCCCCATCTGCTCCTTTCTCTTCTTTCTCTTCTACATTTATGCTCTCATAGACACCCTTCTTTCCAGCCCCGCTAAATCCCCAATCAACTTACTTCATTCTTCTACCCCGCCTATTCCATCCATCGATCAGCCATACACTCCCACCCATTCCTGTTCACCATCCCTCCTTCACTTCAATTCCATGCTTCACCTTCCTTTTTGATCAGATTCCATCATCTGTCCCCCCTTTATTCCCTATGCTACCTGACTTCATGTGCTAATTGACCCTTTCTTACCTGAATCCACTATCACTTGCTAGGTCTTGCCATGGTCCCTCACCTTTTTATACTGGCTCCATCTTCCCTATAATCTTCTAGTTGAAATGAAGGATCTCGACCCAAAGCATCGACTGTCCATTTCCCTCCACTGATTCTGTCTGTCTTGCTGAGCTCCTCCAGCCTTCAATAACTTAGTTTGCAATGTTGTCTGACATGGAGAGATGCATCCCACTGCACAATATCTCTCCCATTAAATTCAAAATCAGGGAAGAATGCAATGAGTTTGAGAGTGGAAAAGGAAGTACATTTTCACTAAACTCACTGTAATGAGTTGGATAAAAATAAGTCAAGAGAGCATGAAGGTCATTTCAAAGTGATGCATTCTAAAGCTAGGCTAATTAATTTTTTTCAGGCAGAGCACATTCTATGTATGGAGAGGCTTGGCAAGCATCTGTCCAGCAATTCTATGGCATTCTCTAGTCATCATGAACAAGTAATGAGACTGTCCCATGTTATCTTAGGGATGAGGTTTTATTTCAGTTAAGTATCTTTTATCTTAATACTAGGGCAATTAGCATTTTGTCTTGTTGAAATATAATGGTAACACTGTAATGTAAAACATAGACAATTCATTTTCCTACCCTATCCCAATACAATTGAATCTTATTCTTCATTTTGGAAATTAGGAAAGAGATATATAAACCTGATTTAATCTCTTATAAATAATCCCCTGCAGCATCCTTTAAAATATTTATTAGTTACAAATGGATATCTAAAAACATTAAGCATTCACTTTAATACCTTTTCTACTAATCCATGGTGTCTGATTTGTACTGTCACTCTTTGTAGCTTTGGTTCCTTAATACTAATTCATTGACCAATTAATTTCCTCATTTTTCATGATTCTGTGTATTCTTAAATCATATGGCCGCCTTCAGAGCTCAGCTCATCAAATTAAGATTCATTGTCCAATTACTCACTCACCTCAACCATCGGGTCATTCTGGTGTTGTTTATTCAAGCATATTTTAGCGCCTGACCTTTCCCTGTCACGCCACCTACAGCTGAATTTTTGCAATTCATCTTTGGCAATTTAAAGATAACAGTTCTCCAGGAGTTAACCATTTAAGGGGTGTATATGTGCACATAATCTGCCACTACCCAAGGTAGTTCAATCACACTGAATCTGATCTGGCTAAATTGTGGCCATTTGTTAAAGACTGAATAGAGAATCAGTTAGCTTGCTCTGCATTTTGCAAGAAGCAGAGGCAGTCAAGAAGGTTTTAGTACTTATTCAGGTGAGATCCAAACCTGATGCTATTTCCATCTGCAGTAGCTATGCTGTAATAGGCTGATGTGAAATACATTTTGACAGGCTCATTTCTAATCCTGCTGAGTTTGGTTCCATGACATCAAAATGCTTCAAATTCAAATCTGAATGATAACTTGTAATAATGCTGTCTTACAGTATATGGATAAGCTGGTGGAGGAAATTGAAGATATTAAACTCATGCCATTGGCTTGATGTTTGAAGGTGAAATATGTGACTGGGACTTAGTGGAAATAATCAGTTTTGGCACATCCTTCCAACATTCAGCACGCTAGAGTTCCCAAATATGAGATGCCCACTCCCCACCGGTTACAACCCTGGGCATGGGGAGGGGGTAGGGTTCAGTTTGCTCAGTAATCATAAATGGCAGAGACTGAGTTTCAGGTTTGAACTTGGCACACAGGCCTCCAGCAGCTCACTGCATGCTTGCTTCATTAACATTGCAATATGTCTACAATCAGAAATTTGAAGAAAGGAGGAGAAGTGGTGCAGCAAAGAGCCCCAGCAATTCATGTTCAATACCAACCTCTGTCAGTGTGGAGTTTGCATGTTCTCCCTGTCACCATGTGAATTTCCCCTGGGTTCTCCAGTTCCTCCATGGTCCCGAAAAATGTATAGTTAATCACTCATATAAATTGCCCCCATTGTGTAGGTGAGTAGGAGGTAATTTGATGTGAACATGAGGACAATATAGATAGATAGATAGATACTTTATTGATCCTAAAGAAAATTACAGTGTCACAGGAGCATTACAAGTGCACAGATACACAAATATTAGAAGAGAAATAGGAAAGAATAAAAAATAAGTTACCTCAAGCAATCTTACAGGAGGGATCATTGCTTCCCCAGCTATAGGTTGACTCATTCAGTATAACCTAATGGCTGAGGATAAGAATGACCTCACAGAGCACTCTTTGGAGCAGCACAGTTGTCTTAGTCTATTACTAAATGTGCTCCTCTGTTCAAGTAAGGTGGCATGCAGAGGGTGAGAAACATTGTCCTGAATTTGCTAGGATTTTCTGTAAGGTCTTTTGTTCTACTGCAGCTTCCAGTGTGTCCAGTTTGACTCCTATACCAGAGCCAGCCTTTCTAATCAGTTTATTGAGCCCATGTTGATGCCATTGCCCAAGCACACCACAGCACAGAAGATTGTACTGACGACAACAGACTGGTAGAATGTGAAGGAAAGGCCTGCATACTCCAAAGGACATCAGTCTCCTCGGGAAGTAGAAGGAACTCTGGCCCTTCTTGTGCACAGCCTCTATGTTGGTACTCCATTCAAGACTGTCATCCAGGTGCATCCCCAGGTACTTGTAGGTCCTTACCACATCCATGTCCTAGCAATAGCTACAGGGAGCAGTGCAGGCTTAGTCTTCCTAAAGTCCATCACTAACTTTTTGTCTTACTGATGTCGAGTTGCAGATGATTCAGCTTGTACTGTTTGTGGAGTCCTCCACCATATGACAGGGTATGTAAGTGGGGTTAAATAAAATTACACTGAGAGCTCCAAAAGTGCACTGGGCTCATTGATGGTCATGGTCACCACTTTTACTTACAACAATTTACCCTCACCCTCAGATGCCAACCTTTTATGCCATTGGTTCCCCTAAACACTTTACCATCTCCCTCAGACATCAGCTGCTTCTGCCATTAGTTCCCTTGATCTTCAGGGATAATACTGATATTGGAAAATTGAGGTGAACAAGCTAAAAACAGAAGTAGATAATCAATGACATGCTAGATTCTGCAGATGCTGGAAATCCAAAGCAACACACACAAAATGCTGGAGGAACTCAGGAGGTCAGGCAGCATCTATGGAAATGAATACACAGTCAATGTTTCAGCTGAGACTCTTCTTCAGGTCTGACAATCAATACTGAACACCACACTTATTACTGAAGACATACATCATCCGGGCCATACAGTATTTCATGAATCATTGCTAAGCTTCCTTGTGGATAAGGACTTAAATTTCTCAGAAGATCTGAGCTCAGATGGTTAGGTGAACTGAGCTCCAATAATATGTGATACAGAACCAAAAGCACAGACTTAAAACAAAGCACAAGAGAGAGAAAACCTGACTGGATTTCAGAGTCTGTGATCAGATCTCTACTCCTGTAATGGAACTATCTACAGATAATCTCCTTGCAGCAATATTTTTTTCCCTGACAACCCTCTCAGAGAAAAGTGGACGAACAACAACTCATAAAGCAATTTCTCTCTCTCTTCATCTCACCACTGCCAGCTGGTTCAGGAATACAGTTGAGTAGGACTGACTTATTGTCTTTTGAACATTTTCATATACCATGCAAATACAAGTGGGACAGCCATTATTTCGTCATTTGGCTGTAAGACATCATTAATAGTGTAATACATTAGGTTGGATAACTAACAAATAAAATTCTGACAACAAGAATTTCTACAGGTATACAAAATGGGAGATTGTGGAATTAATAATGGGAAACTGAAAAGCCAGAAATTTCAAATAATTCACCAATGAACAAAATGCTAGAGGAACTCAACGGATCAGGCAGCATCTGTGAAAGGAAATGGACTGTTGCTATTTCATGCCATGACCCTTACTCTGTCCAATTCCCTCCTTAGATGCTGCCTGGCCAACTGAGTTCCTCTGGCATTTTCTTAAAAATCTAGCATCTGCAATTTCTTGGTTTCTGTATTTTGGATCAGCTTTCACAGTTAAAGATGTTAAAGGTATTAAAGTATCTGCATTATAGTGGATGTTCAAACGGCTACAGGAAGGGTTGAAAATCTTAAAAGAAGTGTCTTCAGAAATAGTGAATGCATTATCTGTCATCTAGCAAAAGTATGTATCTGTATTCTGGAGGGGTCACTGAAAAACAGAATGCAACTATTCAAGAAAGGAGGGAGACATAATGCAAGAAGCAACACGCCATTTATACTAACCCATACAGAATGCTGGAGGAGCACAGCACATTAGGTAGCACCTATTGAAAAAATATAAGCAGTTGAAGTTTTGGGTCAAGACTCTTCATTAGACTGGGAAGGAAGGGGGAAAAGCCAGAATAATGAAAAGGGAAGGACTACTATCTGAATGGGAAAGGTAAAAACTGAAGAAGGAATCTGATAGGAGAAGAGAGTGGACCATGGGAGGAAGGGAAGTAGGAGGGGCACCAGGAGAGGTGATAGGCTGGTGAGGAGAAGAGAGGAAGTAAGAGAGGAGGTAGAATGGGGAACAGAAGAAGGCAGAATAGAGGACGGAAAGTTTCTGGAATTTAGAGAAATCAATGTTCATGCTACGTGGTTGGAGGCTACCCAGACAGGATATGAGGTGTTGCTCCTCCAAGCTGAGAGGGTTTCTTATTGGGGCAGAAGAGGAGGCCATGAACCAATATTCTGGGGTAGGAGTGGGGATTAGAATTAAAATGATTGCAAGCAGGAAATCTTGCTTGTTGTGGATGGAATGACGGTGCTAAGCAAAGAGATCCCCCAATCTATGTCGGGTCTAACCAATGTAGGGGAAGTTACACAGGGAGCACTGGATACAGTAGACGATCCCAGGTGAAGTGTTGTCTCACCTGGAAGGACTGCCTGGGGCCCTGAATGGAGGTGAGGGATCAGCTAGGCTCATGTTAATCATAATGAAAAAAGCTGGGATCCATATTTAAGAGGGTAATATTTATAAAATCCCAAAATATTCAGAGTTTCTGTTCTATGATAGGAAACCATGAGTGAGAAAATTACAAGAGTCCTTTGAGAATGTAACACAGAGGGTCAATAAATGATGTAGGTCATTTAAGTTTCCAATATTCATTCAAAAAGGTCCCTCATAAAAGGATACTATTCAAGTCTATGGGTTTCAGGGTGCAACACATTGGCATGGATGGACAGTGGTTAACTGAGAGAAAACACATAAACAGGGCATTTTCAAATTTGCAACCAGTACATAGTGAGGGGCCGCAGAGATCAATATGATGATCTCAACTATTTACAATCAGTATTAATGGCTTGGATGAAGGGAATTAATGTACTTTAGGCAAGTTTGCAGAGAATACAAAAACAATTAGGTTAGCAGGCAGTGATATAGTATAGGTTATGAGGAAATAATGAAGGGACTGAGACTGAATGAATACTGTGAGATGGCATAGAGTTGATAGGCTCACTCACCTCCTTCTTTGTCATAATAAGTAAGCAAATCTCAGCAAGACTGCCTATGTACACAGACTAGTGCTGGAGCAAGCTAGCAGATGGGTGACTCAAGTCAGATGGTAATGATAGGATTAAATTAATGCTCAGCAGGACGTAGAGTTATACAGTCCTAGAGCAACACAGCACAGAAACAAGCTCTTCGGCCCATCTAGCTGAACTATTATTCTGATCGATCTGCAACTGGACCATAGCCTTACATACTCCTCCTATCCATATACATAGACAAATATAATAAATTTTGAAATCGAACCCCCATCCCCACTTCCACTGGCAGCTCATTCAACACTCTGAGTGAAGAGGTTGCCTTAGGCTCCCCTTAAAAATTTCACCTTTCAGCCCTAACCAATGACCTCTAGTTCCATCTCACCTAACATCAATGGAAAAAGCCTGCTTGCATTTACTGTATCTATAATCCTCATCATTTTGTATTCCTCTATTAAATCTCCCTTCATTCTCTTATGCTCCACAGAACAAGATCCTAACATATTCAATCTTTCCCCTACAACTCAGGTCCTCAAGTATTGGCGACGTCATAAATTCTCTCTGCATTCTTTCAATCTCATTGAATCCTTTCTGTAGGTAGGCGACTAGAATTGCACAAATAATCCAAATTAGGCCTCATCAGCATTTATACAAATTCAATGTAACATCCCAGCTCAGTACTTTGACTTATGAAGGCCAGTGTGCCAAATGTTCTCTCTACCACCCTAACTCCCTGTGACACCACCTCCGAGGAATTATAGATCTGTATTCCCAGATCCCTCTGTTCTACTGTTTGTTATGGAAATCCTACCCTGGTTTGTCTTCCCAAGGTGAAAAGATTCACACTTGTGTACATTAAATTCCATCTGCAAATTTTAGCCCATTTTTCCAGCTGGTCCAAATCCAGCTGCAGGCTTGATAGCCATGCTCGCTGTCCACTATGTCCCCAATCTTAGTATCATCTGTGAATTTGATGATCCAGTTTTCTCCATACTTTTGGCTCTGGGGTTTGCTGCAGTTCAAGGGACTAAGCCATTAACAGTTTCCTTGGGAACATGCAGCACTGGCAGCAGGATCTTACCCAATTCATTCAAAATGAAATGTCGCTGACCCAATGTGTTAATTATGTTTCCCTCTACACTTTCTACCTGACTTGTTGAAAATTTTTAGTGCTAGTTTTATTTCAGATTTCCTGGATCTGTTAATTCCAGTGATCAATCTCATAACCATGAAACCTACAAACCCTTCAGTCCATTGATCTTTTTTTGTTTTCCCTCATGCATTGTTGTTTCATTGAAGGAAGATCTCAGCAGCTGCCTTGTTTCTTCCTCACACAGACTTATTGCAACTATGGAACTAACAGCAATCTTCAAAAGATGAATCATTTCCAGGAAACAGCCCATCATTGCTAATAATTTTGTCATATCTCAAGAAGTGACTACATGTCAAAACAAATTCTCTTAATAAAGAAATGGTTTACTTCGCAGCCCCAGAAGCAAAGTATCCAGATAAAGATGTTACAATAAGAATAAAATCAGTCCATTTGTATTATAGGACCTAACTGTTCTTCCGAGCTACATCACCAATTAAATAAAAATCACGTGACTACATTGAACATTGAATAATCCACTGTCCTCTTGTTTGAAATTCCTGGTAATTCACTATTTGGTAAATAAGGGATCCATTTTCCACTTTATTTAAATAATTCAAGACTCATCCCTGTGATCTAGTTGAACATACCAGGACCTGGTTCCTACCCTCAGTGGAAACTTACTGGGTCTCTGTTTCCTGTAATCCTTTCAAACTCACTTGGTTTATTGGAAAATATTCTATATTACTATATAATATCTAAGAAAACTGAATGAAAGCTGTGTTGCTATATAAGATCCAAATTCACTCATCCACCTTGTTTTTTTTTACTTTGCTCTGTTCATCTTTCTCATTGTCTCCACAATCTGGTTCCACCTACCCATCATACCCACCCTATCAGCCAGCAGTTTCAACTTCACCCCAACCCCCACCATGGTCCAGCAATATTTTGATAATTTTTCATCAGTCCTGATACAGAATTTCAAAATAGACAGTATATTTTGCTTCCATGGATGCTGCTTGACCCAATGAACTCTTCTAGCACTCTATTTTATCTGTATCTTACTTTATCATGCAGAATTCCCACTTGCTCAAGATGGATCAGGCAGGTTTATGACGGATCGGGCCTCTATATTGGCTTTTCCCAGTTTTAAGTTCTGACCCAATTCTAACTCTTTGCAACTTAAGAGTTAGCTTTATTGTGTGGAGGTATTCTCTTTCCTACCCATCTTATATTAGCATCTACAAATGCAGGCAGTGAAATTCTGGCTGTTAATAATGTAGAACGAAAGCAACAAGTTTGTTCATGCAAACACAAATTAGGACCCATTGGCACTTTAACCCTCCAAAATGTTTCTCTGGAAGAACTGAACAAAGAAAAGTATATTAGTAGGAAGAATAATTTGTCGAGAAACAACACGGGTTCGCTTTTAATTGGTATCATGCAATAGGGTCAGGGCGAAAAAAAGCAAATGAATCTGAACAATGCAAATCAGTTTTTCAGTACTTCTGGCTGTTTGGAAACCAAGAGAATTTTCATAACTAAAGCATTGAAGTTGTGTGCATTTGATACTATGCTTTGATTCCCTATATTAAAGAATAATAGGAATGGCACAGAATTAGTGATTTGGAATTAGATTTACTACATTTTTTGAAATATTCTGTAAAATAAATTAAAATCCCAAAGGACTCTTGGGTCTGGAAGAAGCAGACAAATTAAGGTACAGATATCTTCAAATTCAGTGACCAAGACATTCCTGAAATCTGTGCTTAGAAAATGCACTCCAGGATTGTTTTTATTGAGGGCACTAAGACTAGAAATTTTTCTCCATTGCTAAGCTAAGAATTAAACCATTTACTATTTCTTTCTCACCCCAGTAGGTTCCTCATTACTTGATTTCAGAAATAAATGTTTATTTCTATACTAGTGCAGAAAAATTTTCGTTCAAGAACATTCATTTAGCTTTAACTTGTAAGTATTGAAGAAGAGAAATTTCTAATCGAAAAGGGGAAACTTGCGGATATTGTTAAAGGTTAAGGATACAATGCAGGTTATACCCTCAGTGGCCACTTTATTAGGTACAGAAGTGGAAGTTGGTGTGCTCTTCTGCTGCTGTAGCCTATCCACCAAGGTTCGATGTGTTGTGCATTCAGAGATGCTCTTCTGCACACCATTGTTATAGTCATAGTCATAGTCATACTTTATTGATCCTGAGGGAAATTGGTTTTCGTTACAGTTGCACCAACCAAGAAGAGAGTATAAATATAGCAATAAATATAGCAATGCGGGGTTATGTGAGTTACAGTCGCTTTCTTGTCATCTTGAGTCAGTCTGGCCGTTCTTCTCCAACTTCTCTCATCAACAAGGCATCTTAGCCCACAGGACTGCTGTTCACTGGATGACATTTTGTTTTTCACACCATTCTCTGTAAAACCTAGAGACCGTTGTGCATGAAAATTCCAGAAGCAGAGTTTCTGAGGTACTTAAATCACCCTGTCTGACACCAACTGTCATTCCATGGTCAAAGACCCTTAAGTTACATTTCTTCCCCATTCTGATGTTTGGTCTGTAAACAGCTGACCCTCTTGACCATGCCTGCATGCTTTTACGCACTGAGTTGCTGCCACGATTGGCTGATTAGATATTTGCATTAATAAACAGATATACAGGGGTACCTAATAAACTGACCACTGAGGACACTTGGGAGTGATGGGAAGAACCAAATGAAACCGTTGAAGTTTTAAGAACTGACTTGAAACAAGTCAACAATTTTCATTAGATTTAAGGCAATTTTCCAATGAAATATCTAGTGAAGACCATTTTAATATATTTTATACTATTAAGTATTCAATTTTGCAGAAACTTAAAATTACTGTCAGTAAGATATTGATCTGCCGTTCTTTTGTCAAGTTTTGAATAGAAGTGTTCATCCCTTTGAAATAAATTTGGTAATTTCACCATTAACTTAAAACAGCAGTGAAAAGGATATTAAATAAATGCAGTAAGTATCAAGTTGTTAACATTTTAACTGTAATTCTATGGCTGAAAGAGGTAAATTATTCCATTAGCAGATTCCTATAATGTAGATAATCAGTATAGAAGTTCTTATTGCAGCTAAATGGGATATTTTAGTCTTATAATATCACAGTGCATCGAAGGAAGCCATTTGTCCCATTGTGTTCATTCAGGGTTCTTGAAAGCTCTATCCAATTAATTCTGCTCCCTTATTTCTTGAGCTCTGAACATATTTATCCATGTGAAGTGTACTTAAAAATCAAAGCTAGTTATCTTCCTTTTTTAAAATGAGATTCAAAGAGTCAGTTCTGTGTACACACAGAAGTACACTGCTATGTTTTGTAACTGCAAAACATAAAAACTAATTGAAGGAAAAAGCATGGAGCCGGGGATAACTCGTGTATATTTTACTTTAACGAGGTGCTCACATATCACTTGATAGCATTGTGACATACACTATGAACTTGCTTTTACATATTACCCAAAATAAGATATATAAACAGCAAAGAATGCTTAATCAAACAATATATTTACAATATTAACCAAATGTTACTGAAATATTGAATATACAACACTCCTCCCTGCTTAGCTACAATTTCCAACTTAATGATAAATAAATATATATATGTATATATACACTATATTGTACAACTAATATACAGAGACGCACTGCATAGTAAAATTTAAATTGTCCCATTCAAGTCTAAAAATTTAATCACAATTGAGGATATCTTGGTCAATCCTGATATGTGGCAGGTAGGGGGTCATTCTGCTTGACAGATGAGACTTGTGGGGTGAAACAAGCTCAGGTTCTGGGGCCTACTCCATGGTGGTTGTAAGAATTGACTTTGGGACTGCAGGAAGTGATCCCGTCAGCTCTAGATACTTCTTGTTTCTAAAGTTAATTCTGTGCTCCTCAGCTGATCGACATGCCGGCACCAGATGACACCAGACAAAATCTCCACTGTGTAGGAGTTTGATGGAGTTCTGTCCTTAATCTTTACAAGTACCCACTTTTGATCATCTCTGTAGTCCCTCACCAAGACTGCTTGTCCAAGTGTGAAAAATCAAACCTACAGTACTTGTTCAAGGAGCCCTCAATTTGTCTCAGCTGTTTGTCCTGCACACCCCTTCTCAGATTGAGTTTAAGGAGATCCAAGCATGAATGTAAGAGACAACCCAAGAACAACATAGTTGGTGAATTGTTGGTTGTGGAGGGTGCAACATTGCAATATGCAAGTCAGAAATTAGAGAGCTTCTGATTCAGTGTTAGTGTGTACTGCTGATATTGCTCACAGTGCATTCTCTAGACTCTGGACAAACTTTTACAGCAAGCCATTTGTAACTATGCGATATGGTGCAGATGTAATATGTCTTATTCCATTCTTTTTCAGTAATGACGGGAACTATGCCAGTAAAAACTGTGGTCCATTGTCACGGACTAAGTGTTCTGGAATACCAGCTCTTAAGAGAAGCTTCTCAACACATCAAGAATAGATGAGCCTGTAGTGGAGGCTACTGGTAACACTACCAGTGACTTTGTAGATGCATCCACTACTACCAAGAAATTTGTACCATAGATGGTCTTGCAAAATCCATATGAATCCTCTGTCAGGGAAATGACAGAGAGGCACAGCTCTTGTCATCTTCTGGATGTGTTGGCATCCTGAACAGCCTAGAGCAGGCTGCTCAGTCTGCTGATCTGTCCTAAGCCACCAGACAAAGCTTCTTGCCAATACTTTCATTTTGACCACACTTAAATGACTGGCATGCAGCTTTCAATTTGTACTAGGGAGAATATGTTAAGGGGAGTGTCCTCTTTTGTAAATTTTTCAAGTATTTCCTTTTTCCAAGGGTAAAAGAGCCAATCCATTGGCATTTCCATGATTAATCAAACTCTGGAATTCAAACATGTAATTATGTCCATCTCTACATTTAGGCTGCTGCTGTTAGTCGAACAGCCTTCTGTGAATTGAAAATGGACACTGGTGGTTAAATGAGGGTAAACTCTCTCCCATACAGGCACTGATTGAAATGTTTTACACCCCAAACTATATTCACGGCCCCTCTTTCAATCCATGCATAATTTTTCTCCACGGTGGTAAGGGAATGTGATGCTAAGGCTAAGGGGTGTTCAGTTCCGTCATTCATAACATTTAACATTACTTCACCTATACCTTAAGGCAAGACATCACAGACAGACTTCACTGGATGATGTGGATCAAAATGTCTCATATCTCTATTACCTTTTTGAAAGCCATCTCACATAGCCTCGTCTGGTGTCATTTCTTTCTAGTATAAAATAATGAGTTCAAGGGGTGAAGCACAGAAGCCAGGTTTGGCAAGAACCTGTTATAATAATTGACAAACCCTAAAAAGGACCACAACTTGGACATATCCTTTGACCCTGGGATATCCACTACTGCTTGAATTTTCTCAGCACATTTTATAATACTTGTGCATCAATGATGTGACCACAGTAAGTGATGTTTGTTTTAAAGTATTACACTTGTTCCATTGTCCTCTGAGGCCATTATCTTCTAATCTTTTTAACACTGTATTGAAATTTTGGAGATGCTCCTTGTAATCCTTATCAGTAACAACGATGTCATCTGGGTTACATTAAATGCCTGGATAGTCATGCTGCAACTGATCCACAGCTTTCTGCCAGAGTTCTGGTGAAGATGCTATTCCAAAAATAAGCCTATTATACCAATAAAGCCTTTTATTTATTTATGTCTATGTGTATGTATGTATTTATTTATTGACTGATTGAGATACAATGCAGAATAAGCACTTCTGGCCTTTTGAGCCATGCTGTCCAGCAACCTCTGGTTTAATTCCAGGCTAATGTGAGTGTTTATGGTGAGAAACACTTTTGACTCTCTTTCCATCTCCACTTGGGTGGCATATTCATTTAAAACTATTTTACGCTTGATTTTTCCAATGCTCTCCTTAAAGCACCTTTCAGCACCTTTCTTAATTCACATTCAGTTGACTTTATTGCAGGGGATGTGGCATGCAAATGGTGGAGGGATCGTCAATCAAATTGTAGTTGTCACATCCAATCACAGCTCCATAATGCTGGCCCTCCTGTTTTTATCCGGCGCAAGCCCAATGTGACTTGTTAGTTGTATTTCACTGTTATGAATGTCATTCCCACAGGAGTTATCTTTTCTCCAATGTAAGTTCTTAGTTGGGTATCTTCAGGTTTCAGTTTAGCATCTTTGAAATACTGCTCAAAATCATTTTGTTAATGACTGAAACAGCCGAGCCAATTTCCAATTCTATTTTAATTAATTTGCTATTCACTTCTGGTATAAGCCAAATTGCTTGTCTCTTTTTAGTTCTCACGATGTAAATTTCAAGGCTACCCAGTCTTGCATCACTCTCATCATTATTAGATTTTTCATCATCAGCATGCATATTAGTGTTCTTTTTGAAACTGCAACTTGACTTATTATCATTATCTCTTCTCTGTGCAGTCCATATATTTTTGTCTGACCGACATGGTCTCTATATGTTTCCTACTTTGTTGCATTTTCTGCAAGTTTCACCTTTAAACCTGCATTGGTCTAGTGTATGTGAGCCCCTGCCACAATGGTAATACAATTTGTTCAGCCAAGCTGGTTTCTGTTTAGATGTTGCAATTTTTTTTCTTGCTCACTTCTATTCCTGACTGCAACTCAATTGCAATTCTGGCTGCAGTTTCCATTGATACAATGATTTGAACTGCTGTTTTAAATATGAGTTGCACTTCAGTTAGAAGCCATTTATGAATGTCTTCTTGTAAGATTCCACAAACTAAGCAATCTCTTAGTGCATCATTAAGTCCATCACTGAACAGGCAATGCTCAGACATTTTCTTCAATTCAGCCACAGAAGGTGATATGGACTCTCCTTCCTTTTAATTCTGCTTATGAGACATAAAGTGTTTCGCAATTAACAATGGTTTTGATTCTACAGTAAATGCCCCTACATTACATTCATAATATCAGCAAAGCTCATTTCAGTTGGTTTGTTTGTAGCAGTTAAACTTCTAAGCAAACTGAATGCTCTTACACCAATTGGACTCGGGAAAACTGATACACGTTTTTCATTGGCTCTTTCATTTGTTTCAAAGTACTGCTCAATTTGTTAGGCATACATCAGACAGTTATCTTTTGTGCAATGCATTTATCTTTCCAATGTAGCCAGCCATTTCTGTTTTCATTCACTTTATTATTATTATCACCCAAAGCTCACTGTTTATGAATCCATGAATTTTGTCTGTTTTCTGCCTTTCTTCAACTCAATCATCTTTCACTACCTTCTGAAGAAAAATAAAACATGTTGCACTTCTTTTTAAACTCATATGTCTCACTGGCCAACAGATTTTGTGGTGTTAGAGTTAGTCATGATCCCAAAGAAAAGGAAGAGCACAAAATGCTCAGACTTTAGAACTATAAGTCTTATAAGTCATGCTTCCAAGATCTTGTTGTTAATACTTCTAAACCAAATAAAAAGGACAGTTCTTAATGAAATTAATGAGTTCCAGAGCGGATTTATACTGGGTAAGGGTACCCATGAAGGGATTTTCAATTTGTGAATGATTGTGGAATGAGGTCTAGAAAAAAAAAGACATTTACATGTGCTTCCTGGATTATGAAAAAGATTTTGACTAAGTCAATCATGAACAGCTGGTCAATTGCTCGAACTCATTGGGGCTGGATGGGAAAGATGTTCGATTGATTGTGAGTCTGTACTGGCATCAGAAGGCAGCAATAAGAACTAGTGGTGGGAATTCACCGGAAGTTGAGATCGAAAAATTGGTTCTCTAGGGCTGCATTATCGCCCCTTTATTATTTAAAATTTACTCAGAGGTAACCTTCAGTGTGTTGAACGATGAAGCTGGTGTCCAAATTGGTAGAGTGATGGTGAACAACTTGGGGTATGCAGATGATTCAGTGCTGTTAGCCAAGACTGAGGACGAGTTACTCAGAATAGTAGATAAGATAAATGCTGAAGGAAAATGATGTGGAATGAAAATAAATGCTGCAAAGACGAGATGATGGTAGTATCACGGAAGAAAGAAGTCCCCAAAATCAGTATCAAAATTAACGGCATAGGCATAGAGCAAGTCAAGAAGTTTGTGTACTTGGGACAGATGTTCACAGAGGATGGGAAATGTGATACAGAATTTAGACGAAGAATTGAGATTGCAAGATCAACTTTCTGGAGCCTGAGTGACGTGCTGTGTGGCAAGAGGTTGGACTTTGGGCTGCATTGTAGAGTTTGGAAATGCTACGTCTGGAGCAGTCTGTTGTATGGAGTCGATTCATGGACCTTATGCAAGGAAGCACAACGACGACTGGAGGCATTTGAAATGTGGTGTTAAAGGAGAATGCAGAAAATTAAATGGGTGATGAAAGTCAGTAATACAGAAGTGTTGAAGAGAGCGAGGAAAGAAAAGGAGTTGCTGAGGAATGTGCAGAAAAGGAAGCTGGAATATGCCAGGCACTTGTTAAGAGGTAGTGGACTGCAGAAACTGTTATTGGAAGGGATGATAGAAGGAAAGAGGGAAAGAGGAAGGCAGCGAACCACTTGGTATGATAATGAGAGGCAATGGACTGGGTTGAGTTATGCTGAGGCCAGAAAAAGAGTGCAAGATCAAAGAAGATGGAGGTGCATAGCTGCCAACCCCGGATTCGGGACGGCACCCACTGACTGACTGACTAATGTCTCGCTGCACTTAAAGAAAAATCAACCACCTCACTGCATTTCAATAGGTTGGTAGTTGTCACAGCTTGATTTTAAAACTTACTTGTCTCCACTGTTATGTTTTGTAACTCCAAAACAGAAAAAAACTAACTAAAAAAAAAACACAGAGCTGAGGATAACTCATGTACATTTTACTTTATTGAGGAGCTCACATATGACATCGTGGCAAAATGACGTATGCCATTCACATACCTTCACATATAATCTGTAATGAATTATATAAAAAACAAAGAATGTTTAATCAAACAATATATTTACAACATTACTCAAATACTACTGAAATATTAAATATGAAATTCACAACATACACATATATCCTGAAGTATACGCACACAGGCAAATGCTTGTACACATACAAAAACCTTTAAATTCTGTTTTATAAAGATGAACACACAGAAGTGTACATGCAAAGAGGTACGAACTCTCACACACGTCAAAGTACAATGTAAAAGCATACACATACAAATTTTAATTTTAATATACAAAAACATGTCAATAGCTGTGGTGAGGGTGGGGTAGCTGACTCATTAAATTCCCTAAATGTGGCAATGTATTAGGAAGTCTTTGAGTTCTATGTACAGTATGAGCATTTGATATGGTTGGTAAAATTCATGTTAAATATGTTAATTAAAGATTAAGCTTGCATAATTCAAATCTTGAACTTACCAGTTAAATGCAGCTGCAATGGGGTCTGTTTATGGAATCCCGCTACAGATTAGGAATTTGATGCACCTATTCAGGAGAATCTTCTCAAAGATCTTGTGCCAGATTAATTCTTAATTCAAGAAAATAGAAATATTGCAGTTGTAAGGTAGAAAGAGAAAACAGGGGAAATTGTATTTTTGTTTTCAAACCCCATTATTGAAAATATTTATTTTTAACAACATACTTCTTGATTCTCCTTTCTCGGCATTCTTCCCATTCTTCCCATTTGCACCAGCAGATTTAGCCTCTGTTGATGCAGCTAGACTTTGTATTTGGCAATATTTAGTCCACCTAGAATCTCATCAATAAGCTGTCTCCTCAACATCAGATTCTTCCCCCGTGGTGAACTGAATTATTTAGTTTACTTTCACCAATATACTCTGCAAACATGTATTCATCTCATTGTTGGTCCAGATCACTGTCCTGTTAGAAACCTTTTACCTGTTCACATTCTATGAGAGCATCTTTGGATTTTCATTGCTGTGTTACCAGTATTTTCCAAATGATCTTTCAGCATCATTCAGAGTTTACATTTCAGTAGCTTTCCCGTGTGTTAACGAAATGACATTTACCGTGTATTGTTTTTATCTTTCTGTTTTACTTGCTCTCTCATTAGAGGAACAGAAAGATAGAAGTTTGTAGTTTGCAGGCTGCGGAGTGAGCCGGGAGCAGAGTGAAGACTTAAGGGCTTTGGCTCAACGGGCTTAGGCAGAAACGGGCGAGGCGAGGAAGGTTTGGTATTCGTTTTCTGTTGTTATTTGAGGAGAGGGGCAGTATGAGTGTGAGGGCAGTTTGTTGTTCTCGGTGTCGGATGTGGGAGGCCCTGGAGTCTCCAAGCCTCCCGGACGTCTACATCTGCGCCAAGTGCATCGAGATGCAGCTCCTAAGGGATCGCGTTACGGAACTGGAGCTGCAGCTCGATGACCTTCGTCTGGTCAGGGAGAGTGAGGAGTTGATAGAGAGGAGTTACAGGCAGGTGGTCACACCGGGGCCACGGGAAGCAGACAAGTGGGTCACGGTTAGGAGGGGGAAGGGGAAGAGTCAGGTAATAGAGAGTACCCCGGTGGCTGTGCCCCTTAACAATAGGTACTCCTGTTTGAGTACTGTTGGGGGGGACAGCTTACCTGGGGGAAGCGACAGTGGCCGTGCCTCCGGCACAGAGTTCGGCCCTGTAGCTCAGAAGGGTAGGGAAAGGAAGAGGAGGGCAGTTGTGATAGGGGACTTGATAGTAAGGGGGTCAGATAGGCGATTCTGTGGACGCAGTCCAGAGACCTGGATGGTAGTTTGCCTCCCTGGTGCCAGGGTCCGGGATATTTCTGATCGTGTTCAAGATATCCTGAAGTGGGAGGGTGAGGAGCCAGAGGTCGTGGTACATATAGGTACCAACGACATAGGTAGGAAAAGGGAAGCGGTCCTGAAAGGAGAATATAGGGAGCTAGGAAGGGAGTTGAGAAAAAGGACTGCAAAGGTAGTAATCTCGGGATTACTGCCTGTGCCACGCGACAGTGAGAGTAGGAATGCGATGAGGTGGAGGATAAATGCGTGGCTGAGGGATTGGAGCAGGAGGCAGGGATTCAAGTTTTTGGGTCATTGGGACCTCTTTTGGCACAGGCATGACCTGTACAAAAAGGACGGGTTACACTTGAATCCCAGGGGGACCAATATCCTGGCAGGGAGATTAGTGAGGACTACTGAGGTGACTTTAAACTAGAATGGTTGGGGGGTGGGAATCAAATTAAAGAGGCTAGGCGAGAGGAGGTTAGTTCACAACAGGGGGATGGGAACAAGTGCAGAGAGACAGAGGGGTGTAAAGTGAGGGTAGAAGCAAAAAGTAGTAAGGAGAAAAGTAAAAGTGGCAGGCCGACAAATCCAGGGCAAGCATCAAAAAGGGCCACTTTTCAACATAATTCTATAAGGGCTAAGAGAGTTGTAAAAGAGTGCCTGAAGGCTTTGTGTGTCAATGCAAGAAGCATTCGTAACAAGGTGGATGTATTGAAAGTGCAGATTGTTATTAATGATTATGATATAGTTGGGATCACAAAGACATGGCTCCAGGGTGACCAAGGATGGGAGCTCAACGTTCAGGGAAATTCAATATTCAGGAGGGATAGGCCTGAAAGAAAAGGAGGTGGGGTGGCGTTGCTGGTTAAAGATGAGATTAACGCAATAGAAAGGAAGGACATAAGCCAGGAAGACGTGGAATCGATATGGGTAGAGCTGCATAACACTAAGGGGCAGAAAACGCTGGTGGGAGTTGTGTACAGGCCACCTAACAGTCGTAGTGAGGTCGGAGATGGTATTAAACAGGAAATTAGAAATGTGTGCAATAAAGGAACAGCAGTTATAATGGGTGACTTCAATCTACATGTAGATTGGGTGAACCAAATTGGTAAAGGTGCTGAGGAAGAGGATTTCTTGGAATGTATGCGGGATGGTTTTTTGAACCAACATGTCGAGGAACCAACTAGAGAGCAGGCTATTCTAGACTGGGTTTTGAGCAATGAGGAAGGGTTAATTAGCAATCTTGTCGTGATAGGCCCCTTGGGTAAGAGTGACCATAATATGGTGGAATTCTTCATTAAGATGGAGAGTGACATAGTTAATTCAGAAACAAAGGTTCTGAACTTAAAGAGGGGTAACTTTGAAGGTATGAGACGTGAATTAGCTAAGATAGACTGGCAAATGACACTTAAAGGATTGACGGTGGATATGCAATGGCAAGCATTTAAAGATTGCATGGATGAACTACAACAATTGTTCATCCCAGTTTGGCAAAAGAATAAATCAAGGAAGGTAGTGCACTCGTGGCTGACAAGAGAAATTAGGGATAGTATCAATTCCAAAGAAGAAGCATTCAAATTAGCCAGAAAAAGTGGCTCACCTGAGGACTGGGAGAAATTCAGAGTTCAGCAGAGGAGGACAAAGGGCTTAATTAGGAAGGGGAAAAAAGATTATGAGAGAAAACTGGCAGGGAACATAAAAGCTGACTGTAAAAGCTTTTATAGATATGTAAAAAGGAAAAGACTGGTAAAGACAAATGTAGGTTCCCTACAGACAGAAACAGGTGAATTGATTATGGGGAGCAAGGACATGGCAGACCAATTGAATAATTACTTTGGTTCTGTCTTCACTAAGGAGGACATAAATAATCTTCCAGAAATAGTAGGGGGCAGAGGGTCCAGTGAGATGGAGAAACTGAGCGAAATACATGTCAGTAGGGAAGTGGTGTTAGGTAAATTGAAGGGATTAAAGGCAGATAAATCCCCAGGGCCAGATGGTCTGCATCCCAGAGTGCTTAAGGAAGTAGCCCAAGAAATAGTGAATGCATTAGTGATAATTTTTCAAAGCTCTTTAGATTCTGGACTAGTTCCTGAGGATTGGAGGGTAGCTAATGTAACCCCACTTTTTAAAAAAGGAGGGAGAGAGAAACCGGGGAATTATAGACTGGTTAGCCTAACTTCGGTGGTGGGGAAACTGCTGGAGTCCTTTATCAAAGATGTGATAACAGCACATTTAGAAAGCGGTGTAATGATCGGACAAAGTCAGCATGGATTTGTGAAAGGAAAATCATGTCTGACGAATCTCATAGAATTTTTTGAGGATGTAACTAGTAGAGTGGATAGGGGAGAACCAGTGGATGTGGTATATTTGGATTTTCAAAAGGCTTTTGACAAGGTCCCACACAGGAGATTAGTGTGCAAACTTAAAGCACACGGTATTGGGGGTAAGGTATTGGTGTGGGTGGAAAATTGGTTAGCAGACAGGAAGCAAAGAGTGGGAATAAACGGGACCTTTTCAGAATGGCAGGCGGTGACTAGTGGGGTACCGCAAGGCTCAGTGCTGGGACCCCAGTTGTTTACAATATATATTAATGACTTGGATGAGGGAATTAAATGCAGCATCTCCAAGTTTGCGGATGACACGAAGCTGGGTGGCAGTGTTAGCAGTGAGGAGGATGCTAGAGGATGCAGGGTGACTTGGATAGATTGGGTGAGTGGGCAAATTCATGGCAGATGCAATTTAATGTGGATAAATGTGAAGTTATCCACTTTGGTGGCAAAAATAGGAAAACAGATTATTATCTGAATGGTGGCCGATTGGGAAAAGGGGAGGTGCAACGAGACCTGGGTGTCATTATACACCAGTCATTGAAAGTGGGCATGCAGGTACAGCAGGCGGTGAAAAAGGCAAATGGTATGCTGGCATTTATAGCAAGAGGATTCGAGTACAGGGGCAGGGAGGTACTACTGCAGTTGTACAAGGCCTTGGTGAGACCACACCTGGAGTATTGTGTGCAGTTTTGGTCCCCTAATCTGAGGAAAGGCATCCTTGCCATAGAGGGAGTACAAAGAAGGTTCACCAGATTGATTCCTGGGATGGCAGAACTTTCATATGAAGAAAGACTGGATGAACTAGGTTTCTACTCGTTGGAATTTAGAAGATTGAGGGGGGATCTGATTGAAACGTATAAAATCCTAAAGGGATTGGACAGGCTAGATGCAGGAAGATTGTTCCCGATGTTGGGGAAGTCCAGAACGAGGGGTCACAGTTTGAGGATAAAGGGGAAGCCTTTTAGGACTGAGATTAGGAAAAACTTCTTCACACAGAGAGTGGTGAATCTGTGGAATTCTCTGCCACAGGAAACAGTTGAGGCCAGTTCATTGGCTATATTTAAGAGGGAGTTAGATATGACCCTTGTGGCTACGGGGATCAGGGGGTATGGAGGGAAGGCTGGTGCAGGGTTCTGAGTTGGATGATCAGCCATGATCATATTAAATGGCGGTGCAGGCTCGAAGGGCCGAATGGCCTACTCCTGCTCCTATTTTCTGTGTTTCCATGTTTCTATGTTAAGTAGAACACCTTGTGTCAAAGCATATTTAGAACTCAATCAAAATTCATATCTCTGATATTCCGATTAACATCTCATGAGGCAAATTTCACTTGACATTCAATGACCTTGTGTTATGCACTCCTGGTATTTGCATATATGTACCAATCTTATTTTAGATCTCATCATCACATTTAGTGCTGTCAAACAAATTACCCTTCCTAACAGTATCCTTGATAATC
Source organism: Mobula hypostoma (assembly GCF_963921235.1). NCBI lineage: Eukaryota > Metazoa > Chordata > Chondrichthyes > Myliobatiformes > Myliobatidae > Mobula > Mobula hypostoma. Next base: position 37,059,904 of record NC_086117.1, read on the forward strand.
TTCTTTTTATACTTCTTTTCTCCTTACAGTGTTACTTACTGTGTCCATCCTCTCGCCATTGTAGTTTAAACATTCCTACATCCTCTGTGTCTCAGCAACACGAGTAAGCCTCTATGCTAGACATGTTCCAGATCGGAAGCATTAACTTCAACTCTCTTTTCATAAGTGTTGTTTGACTTGTTGTATTTCCAGCATGTTCTGCTTTAATTTTAGAATTTAGGCACTTGTAGTTTTATTTTCATGCAGCCGGCTGCACTGCCTTGCTGTTACTACACTCACAGGCACAGGGCATAGACAACAAATCAAAAGTTACTACCTTTGAAGTCTTCTTAACCTCAGGATTAACCCCTTAAAATATACCCATGGGGCATGATCCCTTTTGGTATCGGTCAGTGATACCAACTTGGATCACAACCTTTGACTGCTCATGCTCAGCCTTCATCATTTTCAGCAGCCATTGAGTAAATAGCTTGCCCTGAAACCCGGGAGGCAATAAGTCATCCCAGGATAGCATCTGCTCCACTTATAACTCTTCACACCACTCATAACCCCACCCATACGTGAAGATTTTTACATAAATCGTCAAATACATTCTTGTCACCTGACAAATCCTTCCTTTCACATGACTGATAATGAGAGCAAATCAGCTTTAACTAAACTGTTTAACACATTAATCATTACTAACCTGTGCTTTCATAACGATATAACTTCAATATATCACAAAGTTGTAATAAACTAAGCAGAATGTATATTATCCATATTCTAAACTGATTACAAAGTTACCATCGTGTTCTGTGTCACAGTGTGCGGCTTTTACTGAAATGCCAAATTCCAGTGCTCAAACTCTTCCAGATGTTAACACCTCCTGCACCTGTGGTTGTCCAGGCTATGGAGAGCTTCCTGGTATTCCTGCAGGGATGTACATTCAATGGATTGAAAATCACTATTATCTCCCTATTATCTGATTAACACAATCAGCGGAAAGAATTCCTTAAAATACCATTACTATTTGAGTTTTACTACCCTGGGTGAACTTTGCATTCCCCAAGTTTTTATTTAAGCCAAATTCTTGTTTAAGATTACTGGACTTTGCTACCAGATCAGACCCAGGATTTGTGAAATACTAGGGAGATAGAGGAGGAAATGAATACAAAAGGACAGATAGCATTACATAATCAGACTTACAATATGAACAGATTAAATACAGGGTTTGGGTAGATGCAGGATAAAAGATCAGATTAATTTTAAAACACGGCAGCAATAACACAAGTGCATCAAATTATGTGGGCATTCTAGTGAGATCTGAATAGCGAGTAAAATTTTAAATATTCACTGTTCTTAAAGAGATTGCTATTAATTTTATTACAACAGAACAGAAGCACATGCTTTGGATGTGACAGGAAGCACTCAATATATTAATGTAAAAGTACAAGGTTATTAAACCTCTCAACTCTGCGGCCCATAGTCAATGAGCAACACAGTGCTAAATTGGACAGAACTGAGGTGGACTGAATATTCCTGGACTGTTTTAATGGCTTGTGGTTTGATGTTTTATATTTTGTGTTTTTCGTTCGATTTTGCTATTTGCATGATTTGTTCTTTTTTTGGGGTGTGTTGGGGTTTTGATGTCTTTCTTTGAATGGGTTCCATGGTTTTCTTTGGTTCATGGCTGTCCGGGGGAAAATGAATCTCTAAGTTGTCTTTGAACTTATATAAACTTTGAAAATAAATGCACTTTGAATCTTTGACTCTTGAACCATTTTCAGTTAAGAAATAATAAAAGTGTTTATAGTGTGTCTATCCTCACAAATTTGTTTTATCATCTATCACAAAGACAGTTTCTCAGCATTCTGACAAACATATGGAACCTCCCAACCCTTTTATTTTGTCATAAATTGATATTGCTCTTTTTAAAACAATGTATGGACATGATCATAGAATTGTTAACAGAAACGTATAAAAATGACTTAAACAGTCATGAGCTACTAGAAAGCCTAAAAGCACATGAAATCTAAGTTCATGATAATCAAAAATGTAAGCAAATATATTCAATTAATAGAAATGACTACAGGCAGCTATTGAGTAATCTATCTGCAAATAATTAAGTCAAATTAAATGTTTTAATTTACTTAAGTGTTTAATTTGTTTGCTTTTATAAAACATTTTACAACATTTCTAACTAAGGTTGTCACCATTTTTAATAATATGATTGAGATTTAGGACATAAATATTTTTTAATATTTCTGAATGTAAAGATCATTATCATGGAATGATCAGGCAGATGCTGGAAATATTTAAATTTTTTGATATTCTGACAGCTGGCTAAACTGTATTTTTTGATCAGATGGAACTTCATTAGTGATGCCAAATCAATGGCAGCACATCATTTCAAGATCCAGCCATTCCACAGACCTGCACCTTTCAGGAACAGGTCAAAACTAAACAGCCTATTGATAATGGCAGATCCTCAAAGATAAGTGCAGATATACTACAGAGATCGGCAGCACTAAATACTTATAACCTCTCACTAATAGCAAACTCTGCTCTGGCATTTCATACCTCTTTATTTCCTTATGACAAAGTAAGATGCCAGTTAGTTTATTACATTCTTGCCTGATAACAGAGGAATCTCAGTGATTTTTCCTGTGACCTCTTCTTCCCAGATTCTTATCAAATCTACCTTTCTTAGAGAGTTCAAAGTAAAATTTATTATCTGGGTACATATATGTCATTACACCCAACCCTGAGATTCTTTTTCTGCAGGCATACTTAGCAAATCTATAGAACAGTAACTGTAAATAGGAACAAACAGTGCAAATGTAGATATAAATAAATAGTAATAAGTAATGAGAATGAAATAAGAAGATCAAAGTCCTTTAGTGAGTGTAGTCCTTAATTTAGCCTGATGATTGAGGGGTTGTAGCTGTCCTTGAACCAGCCAGTGCAAGTCCTGAGGCACTTGTACCTCTACCTAATGGCAGCAGCAAGAAAAGAACATGACCTGGGTGGCGAAGACTCCAGTGGACTTTCAAAGACCATTCTTCAGGGAACAGTGTAGGGGAAAAGAAAAAAAGAGCAGGCAGAGGAAGAAATGAGCTGACAACAGTGCAGACTGGACTGGAGAGAGCTTTGCCGCAACCCAGGCACTCGTCCACAGCCCTAAGAGATGGAGGCAACTGGTGCAACGCTTACTTATACAACGTCCCTATGGGGACCTGGTGGGGAGCGGGATCCCTATACCTTGTGCATACTTGTAATATTCTTCCTGTAATAAGTCACCAAAACCTCCAAGAAATTGATAACCATTACTGAAATCAATATTTCCTCATATGCAACATAATTTCTCATCTTTCGATGAAAATTAGAATTAATTCATATTTACATAGAGTGTTCTTTAGTAATTTTTGTATTTTCTTGTGTAGTTTCTGCACTATTTTCAAGCAGCAATGACAACAAACTGCATGATTAGATATGTAAGTGATGTTCGTGACATTAGCTGAGAAATAAATATTGCCAAAACTACAAGAATACCTCGAAGCATATCTACACCACACCTTCCCATTCTCCACTTTCCACGGTCTCTATGTGACTCCCTTGTCAATTCATTCCACACCACTGGTCTCCCACCTGCACTTATCGCTACAAGATAGACAAGTGCTACAGCTATTCCTACATCTCCTCCCTCACCACGTTCCAGGCTCCAAACAGTCCTTCCAGGTGAGGCGACACTTCACCCGTGAGAGGGTTGGGGGTCATCTAGTGTACCTGGTGCTCCCAGTCTGGCTTCTCTATTTTGGTGATACCTGATGCAGATTAGGGGGCTGTTTCATTGAGCACCTTCACTCTATCTGCCAAAAAAAGCGGATTTTCCCGATGCCACCCATTTCAATTTGACTTTCCTTTCCCATTCTGCCACGTCATTCACATGGCCTCCTCTGTTGCCACAAAGAGGACACGCTCAGTTTGGAGAGCAACATCTTATATTCTGCCTGGGTAGTTTCCAACCTGGTGTTTCTAATGTTTGGTAATTTCTCTCCCCTCTGTCTTTATTCTTTTTCCATTCCCTTTTCTGGATCTCCTCTCACCTGTGCTCTTCTCCTTACCTTGCCTCAGGTGCCTTTCCTCATTCCCTTTCTTCCATGGTTGATAATCCTCTCCTAACAGATTCCTCCTTCTTCAGTCCTTCATCTCTTCCACCTATCACCTCCCAGCTTCTTACTTCATGCCTTCTCACCAAGTTTCACCTATCTTCTGTCAGCTGTATTCCTTCTCCCTTCTTATTCTGCCTTCTGCCCACTTCCTTTCCATTCCAGATGAAGAATCATGGTCTGGAACATCACCTATTTATTCCTTTCCTCAGATGTTGCTTGATTTGCTGAGTTCCTCCAGCATTTTGCGCATGTTGCTCAAGAGAAACACCTTCCTGCCTTCAGAATCATACGGTGGGAATTTGTATACCCATCTGAGTAGGCAGGTGAGCTCTCAGTTTAATGTTTTGAACAAAAGATAAAATTGTGGATATTCTACTTGTGTCACTTTGAGCTACTTGGCTGTCAGGCTCCTCATTTCATCATGCCATCAATCAGAAAGAGCGAGGAATGTCAACAAAATCAATTGTCATCTCAGCCTCTCTGGCATTCAGCTGGATTACAATCAGTTCAATTCAAGTAGCTAACTGATAACTGACTGCCTTTCTGTGAAGATTACAAATTGAAAAAATTCAGCTACATTCTGTTCATGCATTGGAATGGCTATACTTTAATGGAATGGGCTACATTTCCCTTCCAGCAGTCTCTCTGTCTATCCTCTGTCAGTTTCTTCCCATCAACTCTTCAGTGATTTTTTGCAGCTAATCCACTGTGTCCGAAACATGTACCTAAACTACTCTGATTTATTCCTCACTCTAAGAAAAACTGGGTAATATTTAAGGGTAAGTTGGCAGATGAATGGAAGCACAGTATCCATTCTGGAAGATTTGGGACACGATCAAGTGAAAGTGTGTAGACTATAAGACAAAGCAATCCTTAGAAACGCGCAATAGATTCAGTCTACCTTCAAAGAGTTATTATGTTTTGAACAGCTCAAGTTAATGAACAAGAATCCTCTTTAAACAGCAGGGAGCACTGGAGTCTTGGGACCTTATTTCTGATGAATGGAGTCTGCTGAAGGTGAAAATTAAATACGACATACATCACTTTCACCTATAGTTTATGCACAATATTATGGCTTCCTTTACTTTGGTGTTAAGTAAAATGCAAAATCTTCCCCGTCTCACTGGAAGACAATGATGCCAGGTTGCACGGATAAGAAGGAATTAAATGATCACTTTGTGCTTCCGATATTTATTAAGGCACAGTTGTTAACCAGGGCACAAATTAGAGATGGCTTTTTGTAACTGCAAATTGCAAGAACAAGATTCTGCCTGAATCAGCACAGAGGAAAGAACAATTGTTCCCACTCAGATGCAGTACACTCTACATTAATCCTGAAGACGCAAGATAAATCCTGTATATCATAGCCTGATACATGATACACCAACCACAAAGCCAAATAGAAACATTTCATTCATCTACTGAATTCTGTTCCAAAAGTAACAAAAGTGAAACAGTTCTCAGTAATGGTAAGCATAAAGTAACTGGATTGCCGTGAAGCTTCACCTGATGATCTGGTTCTCTTTTGGATATCAAGCTAGCAGGCTGGGCCATACGTAACTCCAGACTCACCGAAGGCTTAACTGCCCCCTCAGTTTGCAAGCAATTTGAGAAGGGTCACGCACACAGAATGTTGGAGGAACTCAGCCAGCCGGACAGTACCTATGGAAAAAAGTACAGTTGATGATTTAGGCTGAAACCCTTCAGCAGGACTAGACGCTCTTATTTTCACCAGTCCTGCTGAAGGGTCTGGGCCCGAAACGTCAACTGTACTTTTTTCCATGGATGCTGCCTGGCTTGCTGAGTTCCTCCGGCATTTTGTGTGCGTTGCTTGGATTTCCAGCATCTGCAGATTTTCTCTTCTTTGTAATTTGAGAAGGATAATAAGTTCTAACGTTGCCAATGACACCAACATCTCCTGAATGTTTGGAACATTTAGAAACAAAACATTTTGTTGGTATAGTAGTAAGATGTCAAAGTTCCTAGTTTAGTATCTCTAACTCTCTGGACTGGATGGGCTTGGCTTCTTCTCATGGAGTGGAGAAAATTACGGGGAAATGGAGTGTGGAAGCTGATGTCCAAAGTGATGAGAGGCAAGAATGTGGTAAAGAGAGGGAAAACATTCAATTGCAGAGGCCTTGAATACCAAATGGTATCTATGTATTTAGGCACATTGTAATCTATATCTTCATTTAATAATTGTTCAATATATTTGTTTCATGTCACAGTACCACACCTGAGCAAATTCCTAATACATGTAAATATATATAATGAATAAAATTATCCTTGTTATTCGTTAGGGAAAGAGGATTAGTCCTTCAGGTTGTGGGGACTTATCCACCTTAATGTTCTTTAACAGACACAGGACAACCTCCTTCTGTATCTCAAAATGACCTACTAAATTACACTGGACAACACATTTTTTCGAAAGCATTACTTTTTCATTTTTTTTTTGTTTATGATAGACTGCTTGAAGCTGAACCTAAATAAAATTTCAGACCGTTTGTATCATGTAGGAATTTGGAGAACCAAGAAACTAAATTTATTGAAGATAATATGTTTAATTACATTGCTGATGCTTTGCAATATTTCAACAGCAAAAAATGTTTTGTTCATGATTTTCAAATGATTTTCATTTGTACTCTGTGTCTGAGGCTTCTTGCTTAAGTGTTCAACAATAATCAGCCAGCATCAGGGATTTCAGTTGCCCTGATACTGTGCCAAAATTTGCAGGGAAGAAGTCTAAATGTCAATGCAGAAAATTAATCTTTAGTGACATATTGCACTTTATGGTTTTCTATGTTTGAAGCATGTTGTCAACCAGCTACATGTAGTCACCAAGAAAATTTCCAACAACATCCTTGAATGTATTCCATGCAATTTTCACCGGTCCCACTCGAGGTTTTTCGAATTGCCTGTATTCAATGGTCTGCTTGATTTGGAGGCCAACAAAAATGTCTTGCTTAATCTTGGCATCAGTTACTCTGATTTGAATTATGAATGGAAATAACAAATAAAGGTTACTTTTTAAAAATGGGTGCATTGAAAGGGAAATTTCAAGGTGATTTTCATGACCTGTAGCCTAAAATCAATGAGATACACCCAAATGTACTCAAGAAGCAAAATTATTGTTGTCCAAGCTCGACACTAATCTCCCTCTCCTCCATGTCCTGCTTTTTGGTAAATCCTGATGCAAATTACTCATTTAGGATCTCACTGAATCTTGGTTATCTTTATTGCCTTTTTGTTCTTTTCTGGCATCTTTATAATCCTCAGGGGCATGTTTGATCTTAGCTTCCCTAAACCTTACATATCTTTCCTTTCTCCTTTGACTAAATTCTCCACCTCTCTCAACTTCCAAGACTCCCTTACCTTGCCATCCTTGTCCTTCCTTCTTAATAGAACATACCTGTCCTGTACTCCGTGCAGTTTTCTTTAATAACAATCCTCTACCAAATCTTAGGCACACTAGATTTTTTATATAAATTTTGTTTTAGATTGTTTTTGTCTTTTGCCTTAGTATATCAATAGAAAAAAATCAAATTTTCATTTTCTAAACATTCATTTTCCAGAAATTACATGTTATAAATAAATAACAATAGGGTCTTCAAGGAGACTCTTAAATAGGTATACACAGCTTAAGAAGTAGAAGTTTATGTGGTAGGGAAATTCTAGATAGTTTCTGGAGTAGGTTACATGGTAGTCATAACATTATGGGCTGAAAGGTCTGTAATGTGCTGTAGATTTTTATGTTCTATTTTCTAGAAGTGGTCTTCATGGAAGAGCTGCTGTCAAAAAAGCCATTCCTGTGAAGTGTAAACAAACCCAAGCGACTCACCTATGCAATGAAACACAAGGACCAGGGCACTGAACAATGGCAGTAAGGACTCTGGACTCATGAAGCAGAATTTAAAATTTTTGGCTCAAATAGGAGACTGGCTGTAGAAGAGCTGGAGAGCGCTACATGGATAAGTGTCTGCAGCCAACACTAAAGCATGGTGGAGCTTCCTTGCAGGTTTGGAGTTGGATTTCTGCAATGGAATTGGTGATCTGCTCAGATTTAAAGAAATCTTCAAAGCGGTGAAGTGATGTGGACTTACCCAAAGATAGCTATTCCCAATTATCTCTCCCTGGTTAATGCCTAACACTTTTATAATCTTCCTTGCTCCAAGTTAATACTCCCCTGCAAGGGCAAGACTTATTTATTGTTTTTCTTAAAAATTAAAAAGTTGATGTCACTGTTTCCTAACTGTTCTTCATCTGAAACGTCAGACACCTGGCCAGGCTCATTTCCCAGGCAAAGTACGGTCTCTCCTCTTCTTTAATTATCTATATATTGATTTGGAAATCCTCTTGGATGTACCGAACAAATTCTGTCCAGATCTCTTGCAATAAGGAGGACTCAGTTTGTTTAGGGAGATCACCCACTTCTACAACTCTATTGATTTTACACTTTTCCCTAATCAGCCTGCATATCTGTTCCTCAATGTCCTGGTGAGTTTTGGGAAGTCTGTAGTTTAATTCCATCAAAATGATTGCACCTTTCTTAATTTGCATTCTGCCCATGTAGAACCCTCTATTATGCTCCCTTTGAATGCAGTTAGGATGCTGTCCACAATCAATAGCATAACATTTCCCCCACCACTTTTAACTTCCTTCTCTACTTTTTCTAAAACATCAACACCTGGAACATTAACAATCCATCACTATCACTCTCTCTCTCTATCAAGTCTCTGCTGTGGCAATAACATCATAGTTCCATGTATTGATCCATACTCTAAATTCAACACCCTTCCCATAATAGTCTAGCATTAAAAGACACACTCTTCACATGTCTGCCCTATTGTGCCTATTACATTGCTCCTGCCATGGCAGGCTTGGACGGGATTGGGCAAGCACTGACCGAGGTTCTAAGTAAGTTTCTATTAATTTTTTTTTGTTAGTACATAGCGAGTGCAGTGAGAATGGGTCCAGAGTTAGCGGTATGTTCCTTGTATGAGATGTGGGAATTTTGGGAGATCTCCAGTTTCCCTGATAACTACTTCTGCATGAAGTGCACTGAGCTGATTGCTGTTGATGCCACGTGCCAGTGAGGGTAGGAGTATCATAATTTGGCAGATGAATGTGTGGCAGTGGAATTGGTGCAGGAGCAGGTTTTCAGATTTCTGGATCATTGGGATCTCTTCTGTGGAAAGTATGACCCGTACAAAAATAATGTGTTACAGCAGAAACTGAGGGGCAAATCCTTGCGGACAGGTATTCTAGAGATGTTGGGGAGGGTTTAAATTAATTTGGCAGTGAAATGGGAGCTGAATTGATAGGGCAGAGGATGGGACATTTGGTATACAAGTAATACAAGTGTGTAGTGAGACAGTGAGGAAGGACAGGCAGATGATAGAGCAAAATTGCAGTGAGTGAGATGAGTTGAAGTGTAACATAAGTGTAAAATTGTAATGGGTGATGAATTCAAGGCTAGAGGCATTACATTTGAATTTGCACAGTGTATGAAATAAGGTAGATGACCTTAGCAACACTCACAACATGCTGGAGGAACTCAGCAGGTCGGGCAGCATCCATGGAAACGATGAGTCGACGTTTCGGGACGGAACCCTTCATCAGGACTGAAGAGGGAAAGGGCAGAGGCCCTACAAAGAAGGTGGGGGAGGGTTGTTTATAGTTTATAAACCTTTTTATATGCAAGCTTCCAAACAGCCAGGATGTGGGCTACAAATCACAATGTGAGATAGAAAAGGCATGTAAAAAGGGGAATATTATAGTAGTCATGGGAGTTTCAAACGCAGGTTGATTGGGAAAATCAGGTAGGTGCTGGATGCCAAGAGAGGGAATTTGTAGAATGCCAATGAAATTGCTTTTAAAACTGCTTATGGTTGGCCGACGAGGGAAAGGAAATTCTGGACTTGGTGTTGTGCAATGAATCAAACTTGATTCAGGACCTTAAGATAAAGGAACCCTTAGGAAGCAGTGATCATAATATGATAGAATTCACACTGCAGTTTGAGAGGGAGAAGATAAAGTCAAATGTATCAGTATTACAGTGGAGTGAAGGGAATTACAGAGGCATGAGAGAGGAATTGGATAAAGTTGATTGGAAGGGGATGCTAGCAAGTTTGATGGCAGAAAAAACAATGCCTTGAGTTTCTGGGGACAATTTGGAAGGCACAGGATAAATACATCCCAAAAATGAAGAAGTATTCTAAAGGAAGGATGAGGCAAATGTGGCTGTCAAAGACAAGGACAGCATGAAAGCAAAGGGCACACAATACAGCAAAAATTCATGGGAATTTAGAGGATCAGGAAGCTTTAAAAAAAACAAAAGGCAACTCAAAATGATGAGGAGAGAAAAGATTAGATATAAATGGAAGCTATTCAATAATATCAAACAGGACACCATTTTTTTCAAATACATAAACAGTAAAAGAGATGCGAGAGTAGGTATCAAACTGCCGGAAAATAATGCTGGACAGATAGTAATGGGGAACAAAGAAATAGCAGACAAACTTAAGAAGTATTTTGTATCAGTCTTCACCGTGGAAGATACTAGCAGCATGCCAGAAATTCGAGACTTTCAGGGACAGAATGGAGTGCTGCTGCTATTAATACAGAGAAGGCGCTTGGGAAGATGAAAGGTATGAAGGTAGATAAGTCACCTCAAGCAGATTGATACACCCCCGTGTTATGAAATAGGTAGCTGAAAAGATTGTGGAGCCATTAATAATGATATTTCAAGAATCACTAGATTGTGGAATTGTTTCAAAGGACTGGAAAACTGAAACTGTCAATCTACTCTTTAAGAAGGGAGGGAGGCAGACAAAGGAAATTGTAGGCCTGTTAGCCTGACTTCAATGGTTAGGAAGATGTTGGAGTCCATTATTAAGAATGAGGTTTCGGGATACTTGGAGTCACCTGATGAAATAGGCCAAGGTCAGTATAGCTTCCTTAGGGAGAATTCTTGCCTGGCAAGTCTTTTGGAATTCTTTGAGTAAATAACAGGCAGGATATACAAAGGAGAGCTAGTGGATGTTGTTTACTTGAATTTTTCAAAGGCCTTTGACAAGGTGCTGTACGTGAGTCTGCGTAATGAGATAAGAGCCCATGATATTACAGGAAAGATACTAGCATAGATAAAGCAGTGGCTGATTGGCAGGAGGCAAAGAGTGGGAATAAAGGGGGCCTTTTGTGGTTGCCTGCCGGTGACTAGTGGTGTTCCACGTGGGTCAGTGTTTGGACCATTTTATATGTGAATGATTTGGATGAAGGAACTGATGGCTTTGTGGCCAAGTTTGTGGATGATGCAAAGATAGGTGGAGGGGTAGGTCGTGTTGAGGAAGCAGTGAGCCTGAAGATTGACTTAGACAGATAGGGAGAAAGTGCATTGAAATAGCAAATGGAATAAAGTGCAGGAAAATGTATGATCATGCACTTTGGTAGAAGGAATAAAGACAGTGTTCATTTTCTAAATGGGGAGAAAATTTAAAAATCCGAGTTGCAAAAGGTCTTGGGAGTCCTTGTGCACAATTCCCTGAAGTTTAACTTGCAGATTGAGCTAAGTGGTAAGGAAAGCAAATGCAAAGTTAGCATTCATTATGAGAGAACTAGAATAACAAGGATGTAATACTGAGGCTTTATTAGGCATTGGGCAGACTACACTTGGAGTACTATGTGCAGTTTCGAGCCCTTATCTAAGAAAAGATGTGTTGGCATTGGAGAGGGTCCAGAGGAAGTTCATAAGAATGATTCCAAGAATGAAAGGGTTAATGTATGAGGAACATTGAGTGATGCTGGACCTGTAGTCGCTGGAGTTTAGAAGAATGAGGGGAGGTCTCATTGGAACCTATTGAATATTGAAATATCTGTATAGAGTGGATACAGGTGGGTGTTTCCTATAGTGAGATATTCTATGACCAAAGGGCACAGCCTCAGAATGGAGGGATGTCCACTTAGTACAGAAATGAGAAGGAATTTCTTTGCCAGAGGGTGGTGAATCTGTGGAATGCATTGCCACAGATAGCTGTGGAGGCCAAATCATTAGGTATATTTAAAGGTGGAATTTATAGGTTCTTGATTAATCAGGGTGTCAAAGGTTATGGAAAGAAGGCAGTGGAATGGAGTTGAAAGGGATAATAAATCAGTCATGATGGAACGACAGAGCAGACTTGATAGGCTGAATGGCCTAATTCTGCTCCTATGTCATATAGTCTTATGGACACCTATCTTCCTCTCAATCCCTCCACTTCCTGACCTATTGTTCTGGTTCCCATCCCTCTGTCAAACTAGTTTAAACCCTCCTAAGCAGCAACAACTAACTTCCCAGCCAGGACAATGGTTCCCCTCCAATTAAAATGTAATCTCCCTCTCTTATACATGTCACCCCATCCCCAAATAGGTTCCAACGATCCAAGAACCAGAAATTCTGCCTCCTCCTTCAGTTGCTCAGCCACACACTGATCTGTTCTAACTTTCTATCCTTGCCTTGACTAGGACGTGGCTCCTGGAGTCATTGAGAGATTACTACCTTTGAGATCCTTCTTTTCAACCTCGTTTCTAAGTCCCTTTACTCACTGTGTAGGACCTCTTCCGCTTATCCAACTAAATCACTGGTGTCAATGTACACCACAACCTCTGGCTGCTCGTCATTCTCCTTGAGAATATTCTTCAGCAACTGTGAGATGTCCTCAACCCTAGCAACCAGGAGGCAACTCAACATCCTGGCATCTCTTTTGCGGCCACAAAATCGCGTGACCCTTGCCCTGCTATACTTTACCCTTCCCTGCGGAATCTCAGGGCTGGCCACAGTGCCCTTACCAGTGATCAATAAATACTATTCTTGCCAATAATACAAACCTCCTGCAAATGAAAAGAAAGAAATTGAATTGTCAATAGATTTCAAGCAGGAAACTTGAGCACGTAGCTCAGCTGACACTCCAGTACAGTGCTGAGGGAATGCTTCACTGTTGTTATTTCTTTCAAGTAGGATGTTGAACAGTGACTCTATACATCTGCGAGAGAGCGTAAAAACACTTTCTGTAGCTCAACATTTTTAATTAGCTTGGAAAGTTTTCAATGGTCAAACTGGGAAAGGAATATCTGTAGTTACTCAAGAATTATTTAATATTGCACTTTGAACCTATGTGCTTTGACACAAAAATGAACACAATCCAATGGACAATCTCATGACACCTGACTTCTCACTAACAATATTCACTCTTCCCACACGTTGATGATTAGAACCTTTTTATCTCCTAACCCAATGACATTTCTTCATTCATATGAAAAGCTATTCACCAGGCAGGCACCAATTAAGTAGAGAACAATTACTTTCACCACCAGAATTGCATAACACTGTCAGAACTAAGCTGGTACTGCTGCCAAGCTAACACCAGATGTGAGGTCACCCTGATCATAAAAAAGGAATTAGTCTATAAAAAAGTCTATCTCCAGGTACTGTAGTTTAAAATAGTACTAGCCAATCTTTTCAAATGTCTATAAACCATCTCATTAAAGTGACATCTTGTATTGTTGACTGCCTGTCGTCAATTCTGTTTTATCTTAACATCCAGTTCTCTACCACTGCTTTAGCACCATTGCATAACAGTCCATAGGAAAAACACTGACAATCACAATTAATGATTAGAACCTAATCCCAATTAGATAACAAATGTATTGCTCAGGAACAGTTATTACACCAGAAGCATCAGGCTCCTAAACCAGCATTTGGATGAAGTACTGCCATAGAAAAGCAGTACCCACCATCAATGATCCCCACCATCTAGGCCACGTCCACTTCTCACTAGTATCAGTGGGCAGGAGGACCCACACCACCAGGTTTAGGAACAGTTGTTACCCTTCAACCATCAGGCTCCTACACCAGCATGGATCACTGTAATCACCTCAGCTATGAACTGATTCTACAAACTACAGACACTTTCAAGGACCCTTTACAACTTGTGTTTCAACACAGTTTTTATTTATACAGTTTGTCTTCTTTCTCTGATTGGTTGTTTATCAATCTTCAATTCTGTATAGTTTTTCATAAATTCTATAGTATTCCATTTTTTCCTGTAAATGTCTCCAAGAAAATGAATCTCAAGATAACATATGGCAACATATGTATAGGTACTTTGATAATGAATTTGCTTTGGACTTTGAACTTTGGTATTCAATTTTACTTTTGTCAATCAGGTGGGAGATCACTTGAAGAAAACAACAGAGGTCAGTAAACAAAATAACAAATTTAATTGCTCAAATATATAGTAAGAGGCAACTTAATGTATGGAAATAACAACACCTAAATTTTGTAAAAGAAGATGGAATATGAAAAAATGGGGCAGCAGAACAACTGAACTTTTAGGATACACATCAAAGGGATATTTTGTCTTCAACATTGTGAAGATTCTAGAAGGTTGTTGGAACTGCATTTATTTGGAATATGAAACTATTTCGTCACATACCTGGCTTGGACTTTGTAGATGGAAGGAAGAATTTGGTGCAGTTGAGAGTGAGTGCTTCACTACAGGATAAACTGCTTCTCAAATTGCTTTACTTGCTGCAGAATTTATGAGGCTTATTCAGTTGAGCCTCCGGTCAGTGGTGACCCATGGATGTAGTTGGAGGGATACTCAATGACTGTAGTGTCTTTGAACTCAAGGGAGGGTGATAAGGGTCTTGCCATTTGAAGATGATCATCACCTAGCATTTGAATTAGTTCCAGTGTTTTATCAGCCTAAACCTCTAAGATGTCTACGTTTTGTTCTGAGCAGGAATGAGCTGAAATATTTTCTTTGAAGTTTCAAATGGAATTTGACATTGCACAATCAACAGTGACCATCCCAAATTATAATGTTATAATGTTAGGAAAGGTATTGAATAATCAGCTAAAGTTGATTCAGCGGAAGACACCGGCTTAAGGAATTCTGACAATGATATCCAAAGATGGCCTGAGTAACTTCCATTAAACACAACCAACTTACATTATGTGAGATATGACTTCCCTTAATGCTACTTTTGCCCAAATGCTGCATTGGAAATCATGGGGTGTCATCCTTAACTCACGACTGAAAATAAGCTCTCTATCATATGCTTGCACCAGGGCTACAGAACACTTTGGAAACAAGAAGTCCTCAATGCTAAGGAACAGATAAGATTTATGACACATTCCAGTGCTTGAGGAACAACACCTCATCTTCCATACAGACAGGATACAGCTTCAGGACTCAATAGTGAATTCTCCAACTTCATGTTTTTCTTTCTGCCCATAACCAGAACTGATTAACTCTGGCAGTCATCCACCTGCAATTGTGCTCAGTGTTTCCCTCTCCATTAGAACAGCCCAACCCACTAACATGTTATTGGCAACACACAATTCAAAGAGATGCAATGTGACTGTAACAGCGACTATAATCCATCTAGTCTTACCTGAATAGAGTTATATCTTTTTTTCTTTCTACCTATCCCTCCATCAACCCTTTCAAATAAGAACCACTTCGTCAATTTGTGTTTTTTCTTAAGTTCAAAAATATTGACTTAAAATATATAGATATGAAAATATTGACACTGTTTCTCTTTCTGCAAAACAGCATTTGCTGTTTTCATTGCAAATTTCCACTACTTGTATTGTTGTTTAACATACATGCCACATGTGTAAATCAATGACCATCTCCTCCAACAGAATATCCAGGGATTAGCCTTCACCTAAAGCATGACCATTGGCATATCTCCCACTAGCAACTTCCCATATGCTGCCATTCACAGTAGCTCACGTAGTGTAATTATGAGCGTTATTTGTGGCTATGTGTTCAGCTGTAAGTTAATTTAACTCCTTATTCACTAAAGTCTCCCTTCACCCACAAGGCACATATCACCAGTCAGATGGAATACTATGTTTTAAGAGCTTCAAGACCACTTAGGAAACACAATGCCATGCAACTGAATAGCATCTCATCCACTATCTTAAACAATCCCCTTCCACGGTGGAACTATAATGTAATTATCTTGTAGACATGTTATAAAAGGCACCAAGACTACAGGAGCACCTTCTAAATTCTCAACCTTTACCATTTGGAAGTACAAAAGCAACATGAGTGTTTGGAAGGCTTTGGTTTTCATTGACTTAGAATTCAGAAGTTTCAACATAATGCAGCAAGATAAGTTCAATTGCTATTCATATTAAAGGAATCTGGTTTTTTTTCAAAAGCATATAGATGGCATCACCAATACTTAAAGATTGGCTTTATTTGTCACATGTTCATAGAGATATAAGTGAAATGCATTACATTGTATCGAATTAAATAAGTAAGGGTTGTGAAGAGCAGCCCTCAAATGTCACCCAACTGCCCACAACTCAGTGATTGTAACCCTATGTATTTGGAATGTGGGAGGAAACTGGAGCACACAGAGGAAACACACATGGTCATGGGAAGAACATGAAAATCCTTACAGACAGTGCTGGGAATCAAACCCTGATCTTAAAACTGGTTATGTAAAATGCTGTGTTAACTGCTATGCTATGCTACATATCACAAAAATATTAGAATTTTGTTAACTGGTTTATTGATATTATTCATGGAATAAAATCTGTTACTTCCAGCCAGTGTAACTTCAGATTATGGCAAAATGTGTATGTTTTTAGCTTCCCCCAGAAATGGCATTATAAACCATTTTATGTAAGTTGATAAAATATAGGAGCAGAATTAGGCCATTTGGCCCATTGAGTCTGCTCTATCATTTCTTCATGGCTGGTCTAATTTTCCTCTCAGCCTCAATCTCCTGCCTTCTTCCTGTATCCCTTCATTCCCTGACTAATCAAGAATCTATCAAGCTCTACCTTAAACATACATAAAGACATGGTCACAATAGCTGCCTGTGTCAAAGAATTTTGCAGATTTATCACTCGCTGGCTCAGGAAATTCCTCCTCAGCTCCACTCTAAAATGAAACCTCTCGATTCTGAGGCTGTGTCCTCTGGTCTTAGACTTTCCCAACATACACTCCATCAACACCACTCCACATCCACTTTATCAAGGCCTTTCACCATTCAATAGATTTCAATGAGGTCACCCCTCATTCTTCTGAATTCTATTGACTGCAGGCTCACAGCCATCAAACACTCTTCATATGACAAGCCATTCAATCACGGAATCATTTTGGTGAACCTTTTTTGAACCCTATCCAGTTTCAATGCATCCTTTCTAAGATAAGGGGCCCAAAACTGCTCACAATACTCCAAGTGAGACCTCACCAGTGCTTTATAAAGTCTCAACATTACATTCTTGCTTTTATGTTCTAATCCTCTTGAAATGAATGCTAACATCACATTTGTCTTCCTCACCAGAGACTCAAACTGCAAATTAACCTTAATGGAATCCTGCACAAGGACTTGTAAGTCCTTTTGTGTCTCAGTTTTTTGTATTTTCTCTCTATTTAGAAAATAGTCTATCCTTTCAGTTCTTCCACCAAAAGGCAGATAAATACACTTCCTGACACGGTATTCCACCTGTTATTTATTTGCACAATTCTCCTAATCTGTCTAAGTCATTCTATAGCATTTCTACATCCTCAAAACCACCTGCTTCTCTACCTATCTTTATACCGTCTGCAAACTTCCAACAAAGCCATCAATTCCATCAGCGAAAATCATTGGTATATAACATGAAAAGAATTGGTTTCAACTCAGACCCCTGTGAAACACCGCTAGTCACCGGCAGCCAACCAGAAAAGGCTCCCTTTATTTTCATTCTTTGCCCCTTGCCAATCAGCCACTGCTTTATTCATGCTAGAAGCTTTCATGTAATATCATGAGCTCATAGCTTATTAAGCAGCTTCATTTATGGCACCTTGTCAAAGGTCTTCTGAAAATCCAAGTACACAACATCAACTGATTCGCTTTTGTCTGTCCTGGTTATTATTTCTTAAAAGAATTCCAACAGATTTGTCAAGCAAGGTTTTCCCTTGAGTCAACCACATTGACTGCACCCTATTTTACATGTGCTTCCAAAGACCTCATCCTTAATAATCGACTCCAACCACTCAGGTCAGACTAACTGGCCTATAGTTTCCTTTCTCTGCCTCTCTCCTTTCTTGAAGCGTGGAGTGACATTTACAATTTTCCAGACTTCTAGAAACATTCAGAATCAAATGATTCTTGAAAAATTGTTACTAATGCCCCCACAATACCTTCAGCCACCTCTTTCAGAACCCTAGGGTGTACACTATCTGTAACCTCTTTAATACTAATGAAGAGCTTACTTTTGCATTCTATCTTTACCTTCCTCATGACTTTTTAGTTGCCTTCTATTGGTTTTTAAAAGCTTCTCAATCTTCTAACTTCCCACTAATTTTTGCTTTATTGTATACCCTCACTTTGACTTTTATGTTGGCTTTGACTTCTCTTGTTAGCCACGGTCGTGACATCTTTCCTTTAGAATACTCCTTCCTCTTCGGGATGTATATATCCTGTGCCTTCCAAATTGCTTCCTGAATTTTCAGCCATTGCTGCTCTGCCATCATCCCTGCCAGTGTTCTTTTCCAATCAATTCTGGCCAGCTCCTCTTTCATGCCACTGTAATGCCCTTCACTCCGTTGTAATACTGATACATCTGACTTTAGCTTCCCCTCCAAAATTTCAGGGTGAATATGATCACCTGTCACCAAAGGGTTCTTTTACCTGAAGTTCTCTAATCATTCCTGGTTCATTGCACACCACCCAATACAGAATAGCTGATTCCCTAGTGGGCTCAACCATGAGCTGTTCTAAAAAAACATCGTGTAGGCATTTAGAAATGCCCTCTTCTGTAATGCAGAGCCAACCTAATTTTCCCAATCTACTTGCATATTGAAATCCCCCATGATTATTGTAACATTGACCTTTTGGCATTCATTTTCTATCTCTCATTGTAAATTGTAGGCCATATCCTTACCACTATCTGAGGGTCTGTTTACAATCAGGGTCTTTTTACCCTTGCAGTTCCTTAGCTCTATCCACAATGATTCAACACCTTACAACTCTATGTCACCTCTTTCTAATGATTTGATTTGATTTTTTATCAACAGAGCAATACTGCCCCCTCTGCTTTCCTGCCTGTCCTTTCAATACAATGTGTGTCCTTGGACATTAAGCTCCCATTGCAATTTGTAGACCACATCCTTACTACTGCTTGGGGGTCTGTATGCAACTCCCATCAGGGTCTTTTTACCCTTGCAGTTTCTTAGCTCTACCCACAATGATTCAACATCTTTTGCTGCTAACTCAGCTCTTTCTAATGACTTGATTTCATTTTTTCCAACAGAGCAACACCACCCCCTTTGCCTTCCTGCCTGTCCTTTTGATACAATGTGTATCCTTGGACATTAAGCTCCCAGTTATAATCTTCTTTCAGCCATGATTCAATGATGTCTACAACATCTTACCTGCCAATCTGCAACCGTGCTAAAAGTTAATCTACCCTATTCCGAATACTGCGCACATTCAGTCCGATGTTCATCCTTTTCGATTTTGTCCAGCTTTTATTTTGCAGCTTATCCTGTTGACTGCAATTTTGCCCTGTCAACAGCCTCTCCTCACTACACATTGCCTCTTTTTGTAAACCTGCTGCCTCATCTTCAGCACTATCATCCGCCTTTCCTATAATACCTCTAGCATTGAAATATACACTGCTCAGGACACTAGTCGCACTGTGTTCAACCTTTTGATTCCTAACTTTGTCTGAGGTGTTACCAACATCTGCCTCCACAATCTCTCCACTACCTGTTCTGGCACTCTGCTTCCCATCATCCTGCAACTTCAGTTTAAACCCCACTGTGCAGCATTAACAAACCTTCCTGCTAGGATAGTAATCTCCCTCCAGTTCAGGTGCAAACTGTCCTTTCTGTACAGGTCCCACCTTCACTGGAAGAGAGCCCAATGATCCAAAAATCGCATGCCTTCCCTCCTGCACCAACTCCTTAGCCATATATTAAACTGTATAATCTTCCTAGTCTAGCCTCATAGGAACATGGCAACCTGTGATCAAAAAACCTTGAGGACTTGTCTTTGAACTTAGCACCCTGAACTCCCTGTGCAGAACCTTGTCACTTCTCCGACCCATGTCATTGGCTCCTACATGGACCATGTCTTCTGGCTGCTCACTTTCCCACTTCAGAATGCTAAAGACTCAATCTGAGATATCCCGGACACTGACACCCAAGATGCAACATACCATGAGAGAATCCCATTCTTTCTCACAGAACCTTCTGTCCATTCCCTTAACTAATGAATCCCCTATCACCAGAGTATGCCTCTTCTCACTTCCCTTCCGTGTCACAGAGGCAGACTCGGTGCCAGAGACCCGACCACTGTGACTTTTCTCTGTCAGGTCATCTCCCCGATAGTATCCAAAATGATGCACCTGTTGTTGAGAGGGATGGCCACAGGAGTACTCTGCATTGGCTCCTTAACCCCTTTCCCATTTATGACTGTCACCTATTTTCCTGTGTTCTACACTTTGCAAGTAACTACCTCTCTATCTGCCTTATCTATCATCCCTTCAGCCTCCCAAATGATCTAGAATTCATCTAGTTCCAGCTCCAACTACTTAACATGGATTGTCAGAAGTTGCAGCTGGATGCACTTCTCGCAGGTGCAGTCGTCAGGGACACTGGAGGTCTCCCAGCCTTCCCACATCCCACAAGAGGGGAATTTAACTATCCTGCCTGGCATCTCTACTGTTCTAGCTGAGCAGATATAAAGAAGGGAAGGAAAAATTACTTAACCCAGAGCTTTTCTTTTATTTGCTGTCTCTGATTAAAGCCTCTCTTCATTGAAGCCTCAAAGAGCTAAAGCGTCAAGACCACCACTCTGATTCTGCCCACTCAGACAACAGCCACTGCGCCGATGGCTGCTGTGCTTGTCCCTGCCTTCCTTTAATTTGCTCTTGTTAATCAATCCCAAACGTGGATTGGTCGTTGGTAAAAGCTTTCTTTCACTGTATATAGATAGGTACTTTATTGATCCCAATGGAAGCTATTGTGTCACAGCAGCATTACAAATGCACAGATATACAAATATTAAAAGAGAAGTAAGAATTTTAAAAAAGGTTATCAGAAAAATAAGACATACAGGATTTACAATAAGATATACAAGATTTATAAAAGAACAATTTGCCTTTAAAATCTTCACCCTCAGCTACATTCTTGCCAACTCTAGAGATTTGAACTGGCAGTGCCCCACCTCACAGAGTATCCCTACCCTACCGGGCAGTGTGACATCCATCATGGCACTGGTAGTCGTATCACATTCAACCTTAATCTCCATGGCATCCATAATAAAGTACCTCTCTTTCCACAAAACATTGGCTTAAACACACAAGCAACACACATAAAAGTTGCTGGTGAAAGCAGCAGGCCAGGCAGCATCTCTAGGAAGAGGTGCAGTCGACGTTTCAGGCCGAGACCCTTCGTCAGGACTAACTGAAGGAAGAGTGAGTAAGGGATTTGAAAGTTGGAGGGGGAGGGGGAGATTCAAAATGATAGGAGAAGACAGGAGGGGGAGGGATGGAGCCAAGAGCTGGACAGGTGATAGGCAAAAGGGATACGAGAGGATCATGGGACAGGAGGTCCGGGAAGAAAGACAAGGTGGGGGGGAACCCAGAGGATGGGCAAGGGGTATATTCAGAGGGACAGAGGGAGAAAAAGGAGAGTGAGAGAAAGAATATGTGTATAAAAATAAGTAACAGATGCGGTACGAGGGGGAGGTGGGGCATTAGCGGAAGTTAGAGAAGTCGATGTTCATGCCATCAGGTTGGAGGCTACCCATACGGAATATAAGGTGTTGTTCCTCCAACCTGAGTGTGGCTTCATCTTTACAGTAGAGGAGGCCGTGGATATATTATTTTGGATCTCCCCCTCCCCCTCCAACTTTCAAATCCCTTACTCACTCTTCCTTCAGTTAGTCCTGATGAAGGGTCTCGGCCTGAAACGTTGACTGCACCTCTTCCTAGAGATGCTGCCTGGCCTGCTGTGTTCACCAGCAACTTTTATGTGGGTTGCTTGAATTTCCAGCATCTGCAAAATTCCTGTTGTTTGCGCTTAAACACACAAGTAAGCTGCTTAATCAATCCTTATACAGCATTCATAGAGCATTCAATCCTGGACGAGCCCCCACAAATGTGACACTTTCACCTGGACTCGTATACAAACTTGGCTCATTAGCTAGCTCAGCTAACAGCCATGTGACTCTGTGGTGAGGCCACCTTCCATCAGCAGCACACACCTAGGGTTGGTTTCATTTGTGTTTAACCAAACAGGAAAGTTCTGATTAAGGAACATTTATTATAGTAATGCTGTGTAAATACTGTCCCATGCAAAGTTATCATTCACCAGAAAAATAACAGATCATACTTCAGCATAAAATTACAAGGGAAATATATTGACCAATCCTTCAACTTTAACAAACAGTTAGCCTTTAAAAAAAAGGAAAATAAAAGGACCCATTACCATTGAACCAGTCTAAATGTGCACATAAGCACTGGAGATTGTTTTTGGAATAGTCGGGTGTATCGCTTTACTTACGTGGTAAACCCACGTTCTACGTGAAAGACACCAGCCACAGTTTGAACTTTCCTCTGAGACCATATCGAATGAACTGGCTAACTCAGGAGTATTGGCACTTCCTCCTTGGAACCATTCGTCTGCACAAAGCACTTCTTACAACGAGGTCTCTCCTTCGAGCAGCATCCTGTGGGCTTCTTCCCCTGTGCCCCTCTCCACAGCCCCTTCCAAAAGACTGCTGTCCTTCAAAAATCTGATCCCACCTATCTGTCATGAATCCTCCATCGCATCCCACTGGGCAGAAAGTTACAATACGTACTAAGACAAGCCCGGATGGGTGACATAACATTTCTGAGTTGGACAAAATGGTTCCTTATCTTTAGCCGAAGCCTAATTGTCCTAATTGTCTCATTAACAGGACACACTGTATTTTCAGAGAACTGCTAAAATAAAATAAATACTTCACAGCGTAGCAGTAGAAACTTTAGAAACTTTAACCAGGGTATTACATTGAAATACGGAGCAGAATAGTCCCTTCTGGCCTTTCCAGCCAGAAACCCCGAGTTAACCCTAGCCTAATCATGGGGCAATTTACAACAACTAATTAACCTACTTTGAAGTGTGAGAGGAGCCTGGAGTACCTGGAAGAAACCTACACAGCCATGGGGAGAATGTACAAACACCTTACAGATAACGATGGGGAATAAACCCGGTCGCAGGCAGAGTAAAGCGCTGTGCTAACCATTGTGTAACCTGTGAGAACAGAAGCAATGACTGCCGGTGGATACTCAATCATGACGCACCAAAATAACACCTTTTTTTCCCAGTGAGAAAATTAACAGAAACATGCATGGATCTCCACTCGATAGAATGGGTAGTTAATGCTCAGTGCGGACTCAGTCCACCAAAATGTCTCTTTCTGTGCTGTATCCCTCCATGACTCTATGACTGTGATGACACCCAGTCCTTTACTTTAAGACTGGCTTCCCACCCAATCCCCACGTCAAGAATCTAGTTAATCCCAGACTTGACTATATTCAATAACTGAGCATCCATACTCTCTATACAGTTAGAAGCAATAATTCAGCTAATGTTTCTTCTTCATTTTTTTCTAGCTGCTGATCACAGATATCCCTTTGAGTGCCTCACTAGAAATTTATCCAGTGGCCTTTCTTGCACTGTCTGCCCTTTAGTATATTAAACAGTACTTTTGTTATGAAGATATCAAGGAAACTGGTAAGTACATTTGATATTATTTTATATTATGTAACCTTTATTCGCTTATTCATGATTCACTCAACCAAGTTCTTGTAACCTTCAACATCAAACAAGAAATGTTGCACTTGGAGTAACCTTATAATAAATTTAATTGAACGAAGAATCACATCGATCTAAAATTACTACAAGGAATTAACAGAAGTAATAACAAACTTTTAATTAATTATGCTGCCCTGCATTTCATAATAACACAGACATTGCAGCTGATGTTAGAATGAGGCTTCATTAGAAATAAATTGAAATGTGAAAGCATCGACTAACTCGGAAGGAAAGCTTTCATTACTGTTCGCTATCATTAAAATGCTGTGAGCTGTGTTGGTGACTATAAGCACAACTTGCACAAAGGGGAAAAGCTTGTTCTTGATGAATATGACTTGCAATTATTTTTGCAAAATGTTAAATCAGTCTTTGAGATAAAACTTGCAGAAATAAATCCCAAAGTTACTACAGTCTGAAATTTACTCCTGCCAGCCTCTCAGCAGTTTGCTTTATGCTATACAGGAAGCTTCTCCCAGTAGATTCAAGTAATTATGCAGACTTTAAACACATTCTGCTTTTTGTACTGGTAGCTTGAAGTTTAGGAAAGAAGTACAGCACCTGTATGTGTTGTATATACAGTTGTATTTTACTCCGATGAAAATTAGCTATTTGGCTATTTGAGTCTCTAACACGTCTTTCTTAACATGTTTGTGCCCACTGTGCAGTCTAACAGTGAGTGACTTGGACATTTCTCTTGCAAACACAAGGCCCCATTGGACATTGGTAATGTAAAATGTTAAAAGACTGTTAACCTTGTTTAATTTTTGAGACAGACGGTGAGGCAGCCTCGTGGCCTCACTTGTAGTGATGTCTAGGCCACGAACTGTGGTCTTTTCTGTTGCAGCAGTCCAGGAAAGGAGACACTGGAGGCACTGTAGCATGTCGTCCATGCTGGGTGGGAGGGGCTAGTCTCTCTCGTCCGTGCTGCGCTCCTGTGTTTGTTCAGTGGAAGATACGTCACTCAAGGACTTGGACTATATATATTTATTGTGTGACTGTATGTTTACTTGTCATCTTATACATGTTATATGTGTCTTGTGATGTATATGACTGTCCGTACCGTATTTTGCACATTGCACCTGGAGGAATGTTGTTTTGTTTGGCTATCTTCATTGCTATTTATGCATAGTTGAATGATAATTAAAATTGAACTTGAAGATAGAGACAATAATTCACTCTCCTGTATTATCCTAAAGCCTTGCATTTTATCCTTTTCACGGATTTCCCTAACTCTTCTTTTAAAAGTTACAATTAATCCTAATGGCACGTATAATTCACATTACAAAGCACATATTCCCTCACATGCCCTCTGCATTTTTTGCCAATCAAAGTAAAGTTGAGTCATTTAGTCGTCAACTAGTTTGCAACTGAAAGCCTTTATTGTTTGCAGATTTTATTCAAAAGATAGTTTGGAAAAATATACAGATTTCCTCTCAATCTACAAAACATGATTGCTTTCTCGCATTGTCCGTTCTTATAAAGGGTCATTCCTGAAGCATTGTCTCCACAGATACTGCTTGACTTGCTGAATATTTCGCCTGTCAATGAACTGAAAGATCAGTCAACATCAAACCTGTGGCACATTATTAGATGCTGTCAGTGCGAAGTTTGCATGTAATCCCGGCAATCACATGGCATTCTCTTGGGTGCTTTGGTTTCACCCCACATCTCAAAGACATGCAGATTGTTGGATTAATCAGGTTGCTTCTTGAGAGTGATAGAATCTGGGGGGAGTTAATTAGAATGCAGGGAGAATGAAATAGGCTGGGGAGGATTAGTCTCAACAGAGACTTAATGATCAGTTTAGACTTGGTTGGTTCAAGGGCTTATTTCCATGTTGTATGATGTTTTGTGAGGTCATAATCATAGTCATAGTCATAGTCATACTTTATTGATCCCGGGAGAAACTGGCTTTTGTTACAGTTGCACCATAAATAATAAATAGTAATAACACCATAAATAGTTAAATAGTAATATGTAAATTATGCCAGGAAATAAGTCCAGGACCAGCCTATCGGCTCAGGGTGTCTGACCCTCCAAGGGAGGAGCTGTAAAGTTTGATGGCCACAGGCAGGAATGACCTCTGTGCTGCATCTCGGTGGAATGAGTCTCTGGCTGAATGTACTCCTGTGCCCAACCAGTACATTATGTAGTGGATGGGAGACATTGTCCAAGATGACATGCAACTTGGACAGCATCCTCTTTTCAGACACCACCGTCAGAGAGTCCAGTTCCATCCCCACAACATCACTGGCCTTACGAATGAGTTTGTTGATTCTGTTGGTGTCTGCTACCCTCAGCCTGCTGCCCCAGCACACAACAGCAAACATCTAACAGTGGGTGACTTGGACATTTCTCTTGCAAACACAAGACCCCATTGGACGTTGGTAACATAAAATGTTGAAAGACTGTTAACCTTGTTTAACTTTTGAGACAGACGGTGGGGCAGCCTCATGGCCTCACTTGAAGAGATGTCTAGGCCACAAGCTGTGGTCTTTCCAGTTGCAGCAGTCCAGGAGAGGAGAGGCACTGGCCACCACAGACTCATAGAACATCCTCAGCATCGTCCGGCAGATGTTAAAGGACCTCAGTCTCCTCAGGAAATAGAGACGGTTCTGACCCTTCTTGTAGACAGCAACTGATATCATTGCTTATGAGACAGAAATTACATTTGAACTATCAGAATCTAACATTTCCTCTTCAATCATAGTTGTTGTTAACCAAGAAACAAACTGCTGCAGGAATCCAGCAGGTAGAGCAGAATCTGTGGCAGGAAAGGAATTTCCAACACTTTGTGTCAAAACTCTGCATCAGGAATGTGTTTCTGTTGCTGTTCTTGCAAACATTATAAAGCTGTACCATTGAGCTAAAGTCATGTTCAAAATGTTAGAGTGGAATACATGAATGAGGTTTAATATTTTGGGAAAATATTGAGCAGAAATTACAAAAAATAAAATCATTCGTGACCAGTATTTCTTACCTTTGTAAATCTGACAATTTAGGGAACAATTCAATTTATTCCACTACGGTGCCAACTGTTATTCAGTCACAAAGTTTGTGCAAGTGTATGCATGCATTGCCTGGTCAGTAGAGTACGACATACACCAGTGGAACTAAGCTTGAACTATCTGACAAGCAAACAAATACAGATGCTGAAAATCTGAAATAAAATCAGAGAATCAACATGCACAAAATTGCTGAAGGAACCCAGCAGGTCAGGCAGCATCCATGGAAATGAACAAACAATTGACATATCATGTTGAGACCCTTCTTCAGGACTGAAAAGGAAGGGGAAGATGCTCAAATAAAAGGGTGGGGTAAGGGGAAGGAGGAGATCTAGAATGTGAGGAGTGAAGTCAAGTGGGTGGGAAAGGTAAGTGGCTGGAAGTGAAGGAATCTGATAAGAGAGCAGAGTGGACCATAGGAGAAAGGGAAGGAGGAGTGGCTCCAGGGGGATGTGATAGGCACGTGAGAAGAGGGAAGAAGCCAGAGTGAGGGACAGAAGAAGAGGAAAGGGGAAGGAGAAATTGATATTCATTCCATCAGGTTGGAGGCTACCCAAATGGAATATAAGGTGCTGCTTCTCCACCCAGCCTATCTAACCCTGGAATAATTTTGTAAGACTTTGTGAGATTCCCTGTCATTTTTCCAAAAGAGAATGCAATCTAGTCTACTGCACGTTTCCTTACACAGCACACTAGTTTCAGTAAATACAGTGTGGCTCATTTGGTCTTGGAATAAAGGCCACAGTGCGGACCACTTTGCCTTTTGCCTTGCAGGGTAAAGTTGCCAAAACCCAAACTGGAGGAGTAGCGTATAATAATGGGACTTCAAGGCATGTACTTCCTGTAGGAGTGGGGGTTATAATTGGTGATACAATGCAATTAGCTAACTTCCTTTTCAGCTATCCCTGCTCATTTTCAACATACCTATGTACACCCGTGTACAGAGACCTTCGTTACAGCACTTGATTTTATGAATTTGAGGCTTTTATCTTTCCCTGCTCAGGAGATTCTAGCTCAACCAAACCCATTGCTTTACGTTCATCCAAGGTGACAGGTTCACACCTGGAAGAATGAGAAGGAAGAGGAGGGGTAATGACATCAGTGCTACTGACACCAACAAGCAGCAACTTAAATCTAGAATCAGAAACATTGTGGTGGCTGGATTATAAACCTGGTGAAATAAGTGCATCTGGTAGTCTTCATTTAGTACACAAGCCTGGTGATGGTATTGTATCGGGTCTCAATGTAGGAACATACATGTGTAACCCAGGTTAATTAAACCCAAAGATGTAATGTTAGAATACTCCACCTGTGGAGGGGTGAAAACCAGGTCTACTGAATAAAAAAAACTTGGAGAGAAAAAAAAACTATGCAAGAACAAGGCATGCTGATGCAGCGTAGGAAAGCCAGAGAAACACAGCAAACTATTAGAAACTAAACCTATAAGCTGTTAAAAGTGGAATTAGTAGTGAGTATCTCAATCTTACATGAAATCCTCAGGGTGAAACCCCTGAAGGAGAGACAATGGCAATAAAAGATCTATTGAAGCTACAGCTATAGCAGGCAACTGCTGTGACGCGATGCTATTGGCAGAGATGTGTGTCCAAGATCTCTACTGTTTAACCAGGAATTAGTTCTATTAAATCATACCAAGGGATTTGGTGAGTTAAAACTTTTACTGTTCCGAGTGCATCAATTTGTGTGTTAAATACGTTCAGTAGTGTTGTAACTGAGAAATGTTTGGTTTGTAAATCACAATGTGATATTGAGATATTTTGAAATAGAAAATAGAATGTGTATGAAAACTTACAGATTGTAATCCTGTTGTATACAGGTCTGTTTTTCTTTCTGTGGGTGTTGCGAGTCGACTTTCCATGGATTATCAGCCATTTCAGCCAACGAAACAAGAAACAAGATAGCGAGTCACCCAAGATGAAGAACCAGCATGGGAAAGAAACATTATAAATGTAGAGGATTTAATACGGTTGGATGTATAAGTTTATTTTCATTCGACGGATCTGAATTTCATTTTCTGCAAGAACGGATTATTTTTGCAAAGACTTTGATAAGTTATTGAATGAGATTTACTTTGTTTAAAAGTTGTGACGTTAGAGATTTGTGAAAGGAATTAAGCAGTACCGTTATATAATTTTTGAATTTCACTTTCAATATGTAGACATACTCTCTTGAACTGAAACTAAAGTTAACCGAAATACTTAAGAGTAGGAATTCAATTAGTTTTCTAATGAACTAGGGATTAAAAAAAGGAAAGGTTAGTCTGTAAACCTTTAGATAGGGAATAATACTAGATCTGATTAGTTAGAGAAATTGGAGTAACAAAGGTTATTCTAATAAATATCACTAATTCTAAATAAACAGGAATTTGGCTTTTGTTAGTATCTGAGATTTGGAACCTAAACAGAATGTTGGAATATTTAATTGTTCATGCTTATGTAAATATTTTGTGTATCTTTTTTTTTATATATAAACAAAACGTGCCTTTAGAAGTGTGTGTTTTCTATTCACTGCCTCCTTCCGATACCTAGAGCTTCTGAAGTCGTAGTAGCACCTAGTGTAGTACTATGTAATTTGACTTTCTCATAAGGAGTGTGGCAACCAATCACATAAGATAAGACAAGCACTACACAGGTGTTACACATGGGTTTTCCTCAGATAGACTCAGATGAAGACCATGATAGGATTCTCCCTATTTCCTGACTCATCAGTGAACCAGTGAAAATTGTCAAATAGCGTTGGAGGATTCCCTTTGTCAACTTCCCATGAGAATTTAAATGGAGCCGGGAATCCATCCTTTACATTGGGGAAGTGATAGACATTTCAATGCCAATAAGTGGGAATGCCACTGCACTGCTGTTGGAGTGGTTCCTGTTCCAGCAGAACCATAGGGAAATCTCAGCCAAAGTTAATGTACCTCTGTTGTCTCAGTTTTGAATGAGCTCATCTTGCTAGTGTTCAGGAGCAGAAGCTACCCTGAGTACACTGGTCTACGTCTGGAAGGAGTGATGATATAGTCTGCACAGGATCACAAGGTTACTGCATATCCATCCTAGGAATGTGAATATGTTACAGAAGCAAAAATCCATGAACTTGGTGGGGATATCAATATTAACAATAATGCCAGGTACAAACACGAACACTTGATATTTATGTTGCAATTGAAATTTGCCTGGAGCTAAGTGTACATAATTATAAAGTCAAATGGACAAAATTAAATGGGGCAAGATCTAATTAAATTTTGCAAGGAAAAACCTCCTTAAAAGTTATATTTTCTGTATTTCAGTTACAAATGCATTTCTGTCGTTTAAAAAAGCCAACAGTAGGCTAGAATGTGGCATAACTGGTAATTCATATCAAGTCAAAAGACTAATTGTAATGGGGTTCTGTGCAAGACAGGACAAGAAGAGACATCCCTCCATTTAACAAATCATTCAAAAGGCATGTACTGCTCGAGACACACAGTGCATTTGTTTGTCCTATAACATTAAGGAATCAGTTGTAGTCTCCTCAAATAAATAGAATATTTGAAGTCCATAAGACCACGAGACAAAGGAGCAGAAGTTGGCCATTTGGCCCATCAAGTTTTCTCCACCACTTTATCATGAGCTGATCCATTCTTCCATTTAGTCCCACTCCCCCGCCTTCTCACCATAACCTTTGATGCCATATAACTATATAACTATATAACAATTACAGCACGGAAACAGGCCATCTCGGCCCTTCTAGTCCATGCCGAACTCTTACCCTATCCTATTCCCACTGACCTGCACTCAGCCCATAATCCTCCATTCCTTTCCTGTCCATATATCTATCCAATTTAACTTTAAACAACAACATAGAACCTGCCTCAACCACTTCTGCTGGAGGCTTATTCCACACAGCTACCACACTCTGTTCTAAAGCATTCTTTAATGCCTTACCATTTACCATGTATGTCCTATTTTAATTAGTTCTACCAAAATGTAGCACCTCACATTTTTCAGCATTAAACTCCATCTGCCATCTTTCAGCCCACTCTTCTAACTGTCCTAAATCTCTCTGCAAGTTTTGAAAACCTACCTCATCATCCACAACACCACCTTAGTATCATCTGCATAATTACTAATCCAATTTACCACCCCATCATCCAGATCATTAATGTATATGACAAACAACACTGGACCCAGTACAGATCCCTGAGGCACACCGCTACACACCATCTTCCAATCTGACACACAGTTATCCACCACTATTCTCTGGTGTCTCCCATCTAGCCACTGCTGAATCCATTTTACTACTTCCATATTAATTCCTAACGATTGAAACTTCCTAACTAACCTTCCGTGTGGAACCTTGCCCTGGCTACTCAGATACCTATCAATCTCTACCTTAGATACACCCAATGACTTGGCCTCCACTGCCACCCGTGACAACAAATTCCATAGATTCACCACCCTCTGGCTAAAAAGATTTCTTCGCATCTCTGTTCTGAATGAATGCCCTTCAATCTTTAAGTCATGCCCTCTTGTACTAGACTCCCCCATCATGGGAAACAACTTTGCCACATCCACTCTGTCCATGCCATTCAACATTTGAAATGTTTCTATGAGGTCCCCCTCATTCTTCTAAACTCCAAGGAATACAGTCCAAGAGTGGACAAACATTCCTCATATGTTAACCATCTCATTCCCGGAATTATTCTAGTGAATCTTCTCTGTACCCTCTCCAACGTCAGCATGTTCTTTCTTAATAAGGAGCCCAAAACTGCCCACAGTACTCCAAGTGAGGTCTTACCAGCGCCTTATAGAGCCTCAACATCACATCCCTGCTCCTATACTCTATTCCTCTAGAAATGAATGCCAACATTGCATTCGCCTTCTTCACCACCGACTCAACCTGGAGATTAACCTTAAGGGTATCCTGCATGAGGACTCCCAAGTCCCGTTGCATCTCAGAACTTTCAATTCTCTCCCCATTTAAATAATAGTCTGCCCATTTATTTCTTCTGCCAAAGTGCATAACCATACACTTTCCAACATTGTATTTCATTTGCCACTTCTTTGCTCATTCTCCCAAACTATCCAAGTCCTATAAATGCCTGTAACAACTTTACAGCTAATGTTCCTGGGAAGAAAAAAATAATGTTCCTTTTATTAAGGAAATTTCATGTCTAAGTCCGACATTCATATTAGTAAACCTTATTGTTCTTCCTCTCATTGTTCCAAACTGATAAGTTCTGATTTGCCTGTTGCTTAAGGTTCAATGTATTCTGGTGCTCAAGAGCAGTCTCTGGAAGTGGTTTGTTACTGTCACACCCACCGAAGTGCAGTGTAAAGCTTTCTTCGCATACTGTTCATACAGACCAAATTATTACACAAAGCATTGAGGTAGAACAAAGAAAAACAATAACAATGTAGAAGAACATGTACTGGTTACAGAGAAAGTGCAGTGCAGGTAAACAAAAAGGTGCAAGGGCACAACAAGGTAAATTATGAGATCATGAGTAAATCTCATCGTACCAAAGATCTCTTTAATAGTCTTGTAATAATGGGGTAGAAGCTGTCCTTAAGCCTGTAGTTACATGTTTTCAGGCTTCTGTACCTTCTATCCGAGAAGCATTCCTGGGTCGGTCGTGTCTCTGATTACTGAGGCAGCAAGAACTATAGACAGAGTCTATAGAATGGAGGCTCGTTTCTGTGATGTGCTGAACTGTGTCCACATCTCTTAAGGTTTCTTGAAGTCCTAGTAAAGCAGTTGCCATACCAAGGCACT
Source organism: Mobula hypostoma (assembly GCF_963921235.1). Lineage (NCBI taxonomy): Eukaryota > Metazoa > Chordata > Chondrichthyes > Myliobatiformes > Myliobatidae > Mobula > Mobula hypostoma. The sequence goes on from NC_086117.1 coordinate 37,092,685, forward strand.
ATAGATCTAAATGAGCTGCTTTCCACGGTGTACTGCCAAATTCCTTTAGCCTCTTAAGGAAGTAAAGGCATTCCCTGTAGCAATTTCAAGGCTTGAATATTTGTCAAATCTCAATGTTGAACACTGAATGCATTAGCGAAGATATAATCCAGCCAGACTACTTTAGTTTCAATCTAACAATTCATAAATTCCAGTCTCCTTACTTCTTGGTTTCATTTACTTTATTTAATAAAGTAGCAGACGTCTTCAATTTTTGCAGACGACACAAAGGTTGGTGGTGTTGTGGATAGTGTAGAGGATTGTCGAAGATTGCAGAGAGACATTGATAGGATGCAGGAGTGGGCTGAGAAGTGGCAGATGGAGTTCAACCCAGAGAAGTGTAGGGTGGTACACTTTGGAAGGACAAGCTCCAAGGGAGAGTACAAAGTAAATGGCAGGATACTTGGAAGTGTGGACGAGCAGAGGGATCTGGGGGTACATGTCCACAGATCCCTGAAAGTTTCCACACAGGTGGATAGGGTGGTTAAGAAAGCCTATGGGGTGTTAGCTCTCATAAGTCGAGGGATAGAGTTTAAGAGTCGTGAGGTATTGATGCAGCTCTATAAATCTCTGGTTAGGCCACACTTGGAGTACTGTGTCCAGTTCTGGTCACCTCACTATAGGAAGGATGTGAAAGCATTGGAAAGGGTACAGAGGAGGTTTACCAGGATGCTGCCTGGTTTAGAGAGTATGCATTATGATCAGAGATTAAGGGAGATAGGGCTTTACTCTTTGGAGAGAAGGAGGATGAGAGGAGACATGATAGAGGTATACAAGATATTAAGAGGAATAGATAGAGTGGACAACCAGCGCCTCTTCCCCAGGGCACCACTGCTCAGTACAAGAGGACATGGTTTTAAGGTAAAGGGTGGGAAGTTCAAGGGGGATATTAGAGAAAGGTTTTTTACTCAAAGAGTGGTTGGAGCGTGGAATGCACTGCCTGAGTCAGTGGTGGAGACAGATACACTAGTGAAATTTAAGAGACTACTAGACAGGTATATGGAGGAATTTAATGTGGGGGGTTTTATATGGGAGGCAGGGTTTAAGGGTTGGCAGAATATTGTGGGCCAAAGGGCCTGTACTGTGCTGTACTATTCTATGTTCTATAACCAACTTTTAATTGGAAAAATTAAACATTCCCACATCTCTTTCATTGTTGCCCTCACCTAAATTCCCTATTTTCACTTCCAATGTGCCAGGTTTCACCATATACCATGACCTCCTGTCACCTGACTTATACATTCCTTGCAACTCATTTTCTACATTTTAGTCTATCACTTCACATTCAAGTGCCTCTCTCTTTCTCTCGCTGTCAAGTTTTGTACTAAGCTTCATAATACAAGTTGCTCAACAAAACCACGCCCTTGGGACTTCATTCAGGACACTGGGTCTGTTATGAAAGCTGTTCTTCATGCTCCTGACCTCTGGGTATTGTGTTCTGAATCCCCAAGCTCAGCTTGTAGTGGGCTTCCTCAGGCAAGGAGCAAACCTCCTCTGGGCTACGTGAGAACTCAAATCAGAGAGGTGAAAGATTACATGTTGACCTACTTTGCTAGCCTGAGCTCACAAAGCAATTAAGTTTTATGCATTGAGAGTATTCTAATTCACTGCTCCTCCTACCCCCACTCCCAGTACATCAGAACATATTAACAAGCTAACATTCGAATCGAAGTCTCAATAGATACTTAGAATATTTAAATAGAATCAAGGGAATTTTGATTTCAAAGTTCTGGATTAACATCATTAACATTACAGGATAACTTCTTTGTTCCGGCTCTGGTGGGGAGCACTCTAATATTTTTCAATAATGTTTCACACAATCTCTGTGCCCACAATCCTTATGCAGCCTACAGCCATCCACTAGTCATATTGTGAGTTCTATTTCATATCTATTTATTTATTTATTTATTTATTTAGAGATTTGGCACGGTACCGGCCCTTTCAGATCAATGAGCTGCACCACCCAGCAATCCACTTATTTAGCTTTAACCTAATCACAGGACAATTTATAATGACCAATTAACCTGCTGATTGGTACGTCTTTAGACTGTGGGAGGAAACCAGAGCACCCAGAGGAAACCCATGTGGTCACAGGGAGAAAGTACAAATTCCTTACAGATGGCATAAATTATCATTTTCTGATCTTTCCTTGTCAGTTTGTGTAAATTGGTAAGATAGTGATTATTGCAGGGTGCCAGAGAATTTATTCAACAATAGGATATTTGTGTAACATTTTAAAAAATAACTCTTCGCAAATGTGAAAGAATCGTTTCCGCTTATGATGGACAAGGGACATTTCTGGGAGAAGAAATCAGAATCAGGTTTATTATCATCAGCATGTGATGTGAAATTTGTTAACTTAGCAGCAGCAGTACAATGCAATACATGATAATATAGAAAAAAATAAATAAGTAAATCAATTACAGTAATTATATATATATATATGTATATTAAATAGTTGGATCAAAAATGGTGCAAAACAGAAATAATATATTTTAAAAGTTAGGTAGTATTCATGGGTTCAATGTCCATTCAGAAATTGGATGGCAGGGAGGAAGAAGCTGTTCCTGAATCACTGAGTGTGTGTCTTCAGGATTCTGTACCTCGTTCCTGACAGTAACAATAAGAAGAGGGCATGTCCCGGGTGACTGGTGTCCTTAATAATGGACATCGCCTTTCTGAGGCATCGCTCCTTGAAGATGTCTTGGATACTATTGATGCTGATGATGCTCCAAGATGGAGCTGACTAATTTTACACCTTTCTGTGGCTTGTTTTGGTCCCGTGAAGTAAATCCCCCCTCCCCCCATACCAGACAGTATTGCAGCCTATCGGAACGCTCTCTGCAGTACATCTACAGAAATTTTTGAGTGTTTTAGGTGACAAACCTAATCCCTTCAAACACCTGATGAAATATAACCATTGTCTTGCCTTAAAAGGTTGATGATTCAGCCGGAGGAGTAAAGACATTTATTTAACCACTATGAAATAAAATAAGTCAATTCGCAATGAGTACAAATCCAGACATATTTAAGCGAATATGGAACTGTCTGTAACAAACAAGAGAAAATCTGCAGATGCTGGAGATCCAAATAGCACACACAAAATGCTGGAGGAACTTAGCTTGCCAGGCAGCATCTATGGAAAAAAGCACGGTCAACATTTTGGGCTGAAATCCTGCTGAGTTTCTGCAGCATTCTGTGTGAAACTGTCTGTGATATTTGATGGTCATAAAGAAAAATAGCTAAATTTCTCTGGAATCTCCCTGTTCGGTATTGTTTGACATGAAGCTGATCTATTCAGTGAGGGGTGTTGTGGATGGGTTGGTGGTTGAGTTTAAGTTATTGTTGAAGCTTCTTAGCCCACGATGCTTAATCCGCAATAATGTATAACTAACTCAGATCTCTGAAGTGTGCCTAATTGAGTTCTCTTTAAATTGACATTGTTGAAACTTGGAGGCACAGAATGTAAACATGAAAAATTAAGTTTATTAAACAGTGCTAACATGACCAGGCAGCAATAAAAAAGCAATTCAGCAGTTAGATCCAGTTTCATATCAGAGATTTTTAAAGTTTGCTATCATTAAACATTATGCTAATACACTCAGATGACAATAAATGGTTTTTAGTATTAATAACTACAAACTAGATATTATTCTTAAGTTCATATACCTGGGATCCATCATTAGTGATAAAATCTCCTTAGACACAGAAATCAACAAGTGCATTGGGAAGGTTGCAACATGAGTTTGGGAGAACTCCAAACTCTCAGTCATAACAAAGATGGCAGTATACAATGCTTGTGTCACTAGCACACTGCTCTATGATAACAAAACCTGAACAACATATGCTAAGCAGGAGAGAAGGCACAACACCTTCCATTTAAGGTGCCTTCATCACACTTTGGACATCTTCTGGAGAGACAGGTGTACTCGATGCTGAGGTCCTTTCTCTTGCCAGCCTCTTAGAGTGTAACCCTGATCAGGAAGCGCAGGCTGGCTCACGTCTGCTGCTAACAAGATGGCTGCACCTCAAAAGACTGTGAGCTGGCTTCAGGCAAAAGAGCCACTGGCCACCCACAACTACACTAAAAGAATGTCTGCAAGCAGGTTATGAAGGTGATAGACATCAATATTGAATCCTAGGAGGAACTTGCAGCCGACGGCACCAGGTGGAGAAGCAACCCCTTAAACTAGGCAAGGAAAAATTCTTGAAGGCAGCAGAAGCAAACAGGCTTATAGAAAGGAACATTTTTTCTCCAGCAGAGTTGAGATCACTTATAGATGAGACCTTTGCAATAGAGACTGCCACTCTCACTTGGTCTTGTCATTCACAGATGACACTGCACCAAAAATATAGATAGGTAGGACACAGAATCCATGGCCGACCTCGACCAATAGAGGGTCACATGTCAGACTTAGATTTCGAACCAATTAGCATTCAGGTGAAAAGATGACCTTGAAAGGGGCACCGCTCTATTTAGCACCTGCAGTGCACGTACTTCCTTCAACTCAAAATTGAATTCAGACTAAAGTGGATTTTATCTGCATTGCTCAAAAGCAAAAAATGTAAAAGTGGAATATTTTGAGGATGGAAATCTCCTTCATAAATTTGTCAAAAAGAGTGATGGAACTGTAAAAATATTACAGCCATAAACTGAAATGGGTTCGACTGGCAAACTTACTCCTTAAAAGATTGAGGAACAGTATGATGCTGATCTGCTGAACAAACTTGAGAAGTTATATGATCCAATATTGCTCCAATCCAATAGCTGTCAAGTTTTCATAACCTAAACAAGGGAAGACATTTCTGTTTTCCTTTAAACAAAGCCTTGAAATATTTAACATAAAACTGAACCACTGGATACAATTATGAAACTTCAATTTAATATCTCATCAGAACACTTTCAATGAGCAAGTACACTGTCAATTCTACATGCAATTGTCAGCCTACTTTGGGTGCTCAACTATAATCGAACTCTAGGCTTTGAATCAGAGCCAGAATGAAGATAATTTAAAAAGATAAAGATTCACTTTATTTGTCATATGCATATACATTGAAACATCAAAGTGAAATGTGTTGTTTGCATTGAGAATGTGCTGGACAGACTACAAGTATCACCAGGCTTCCAGCATCGAAATAGCATGCCCACAACTTACTAACCCGAAATTGTACATCTTTGGAATATTGGAAGGAACTGGAGCCCATGGTATAACAAGAAAGATTCTAGTATGGGTAAAGTGATGGTTAATTGGCAGGAAACAAAGAGTGGGAATAAAGGGAGCCTTTTTTGGTTGGCTGCCGGTGACTAGTGGTGTTCCATAGGGGTATATGTTGGGACAAATTCTTTTTATGTTATATGTCAGTGATTTGGATGATGAAATCGATAGCTTTGTTGCAAATTTTGCAGATGATATGAAGATAGGTGGAGGGGCAAGTAGTTTTGAGGAAGAGACGAGGCTACAGAAAGACAGGAGAACAGGCAACAAAATGGTAGATGGAATATAATGTCAGGAAGTGTACAGTCATGCACTTCGGTAGAAGAATTGAAAAGGTTGACTATTGTTCCCCTCTGCCATACGATTCCCAAATGGAATTTCAACCTATGAACACTACCTCACTTTTTAAATATATATTATTATGTTATTAAACATATTAATAATATATTGGTTCACATTTTTACTATTATGCTATATGTATAACAGTATCTGTAGGAGTAGCTTGTTTACTGCTTGCTCCATTCTCACCTTATTTGGGTTATTGTTGAAGATAAGAGATGAGAAGAAATATGTGCCATCCAGTTAAGATGGTCAAATTATGGGGAAAATTTCCTGGTGAGGGACACTAAGGTTGGGCTTGGGGTTCTTGTCTGGAGGAAGACGAGGAGAGAAGGCACTGGGGAGAACCATTCGTAGTATACGATCCACAAGGAGACCCGTTTGTTCGAGAAGGATTGCAAGCAACATTCAGAAAGTGTTGTGTGCTTTCACGCTGACCGAGAGCCCAGTGCGTGAGTGACAGAGATGTTCAAGATGACCTCCAACTTGGGCACATTTGACCGTTTAATTAGAACGGGCCCTTTTCTTTTTTGTTATTCTTGACTAACCCTTTAGTTAAGTTAAGATTCATAAATATGATTCCTTTAATCATATGCAGGGTATTTCATGGCACTAAGTTGTAACAGGGTAGCCAGTTACACAGCATCCACACAAACCAGGGCTTGGGTAGGATCGAACCGTCTCAATCTCACAAGTTTGACGGGATTTGAAAGTGTCTTCCCCAGACTTATGAAACCAAGGAAACCAGGGTGTTTCATATATATGCATGCATATACATTAATATACATATAAATACTTACTGTAATTGATTTATATTTTTCTTTCTATATTATAATCTATTGCATTGTATTTCTGCTGCTAAGTGTTACGAGAATACACATAAAATTAAGATGTTTGCTGGCCTGGGCTAGCATCAGTGGCATCAGCAGTTGGTCTGCCACCTGCCCTCAGGGGAAGGAGAGATAAGGAACAATGGAGCAGCGTCTGGAGATGTGTAATGAAGGGATGTGGGAGAGAGAGCTGTCTGGAGCGGCTCCCCCCTTTGAACCCTGAACTGTTTGAAGTGATGGACAGGCGATACCCCAGCAGGGGGATAAAAAGGGACAGGTTCGCTAAGACAGACACACACGCCACCCGAGGTAACGAGACCCTGGAAGCGGTGCGCCTCTCACGAGTGGGTGAGAAGTGCCAGACAACGACAAGGGTGGAAAGGTACGATCAGCGGGAACCCGGTGTGTGTCCGCCCTTGCCTGGGTGCCGGGTTCACTGCAGATGATCGACCGCATCTGGAGGAGGGGTCACAGTCGGTGACCTCAGGTGACATCACCAAGGACCTGCCCAAAAGTTGCTCGTGAGCAATCTCGCTGGTCTGTGAGTGAAGCTGTGCTGAATGATGAGTTGTTCCTATTCTATGTCTCTCTTCCCCCACCTTGTCCATCGCCATGGCAACGATTACTGCGAACGGAACTACTAACTGGACTGAACTTTGAGTCATTTTGAAATTGGTCATTTACCCCTAGACAACGATAGAGCTTGATTGATGCTGTTATCTTAATTCTGTGCACATGTGTGGTTATCATTGTTGAATTGTTGCATTTATTATCCTTTCGATTACTGTGTTGCTTGTTTCTTTAATAAAACTTTCTTAGTTCTAGTACTCCAGACTCCAACTGAGTGATCCATTTCTGCTGGTTTGGCAACCCAGTTACGGGGTACGTAACATAAGTTAGCAAATTTCACAACACATGCCAATGTTAACGAACTTGTTTCTGATTCTGATTCTGATTCAAATTTCTAAATGGAGAGAAAAGACAAAAAAAAAGAGGTGTAAAAGGACTTGGGAGTCCTTGTGCAGGATTCCCTAAAGGTTAAATGCAGGTTGAGTCTGTGGTGAAGAATGCAAATCTGATGTTAGCATTTAGTTCAAGAGGACTAGAATATAAAAGAAAAGATGTAATGTCGAGATATCATAAAGCACCGTTGAGGCCTCACTTGGAGTATTGTGAGCAGTTTTGGCCCCTTATCTTAGAAAGGATGTGCTGAAACTGGAGAGGGTTCAAAGGAGGTTCACAAAAATGATTCCAGAATTGAATGGCTTGTCATATGAAGAGCATTTGATGGCTCTGGGCCTGTATTCACTATAATTCAATAGAATGAATGGTGCCCTCAATGAAACCTATCAAATGGTGAAAGGATTTGATAGAGTGGATGTGAAGAGGATGTTTCCTATGATGGGAGAGTCTAAGACCAGAGGACACAATCTCAGAATAGAGGGTCGTCATTTTAGAACAGATACGAGGAGGAATTTTTTAGCCAGAGAGTGCTGATTCTGTGGAATTCTTTGCCACAGGTAGCTGTGGCAGTCAAATCTTTATGTACATTTAAGGTAGAGGTTGACAGGTTCTTGATTGGTCAAGGCATGAAAGGATATGGGGAGAAGGCAGGAGATGGAGCTGAGAGGAAAATTGGATCAGCCACGATGAAATATCAGAGCAGACTCAATGGGCCAAAGGGCCTAATTCTGCTATTATAACTTGTGGTCTTATGGTCTTAGTATGCTTTCTAGAATGAAGGTGGAAGAAAAATATAAGATTCAGATCTATGGTTCTATACAGCAAACAAAAGTCGAAGTTCAAAGTTCAAGGTAAATTTATTATCAAAATACATATTTGTCACCATATACAACCCTAGGGTTCATTTTCTTGTGGGAATACTAAATAAATCCATAATAGAATAATAACCATAATTGATATATTGAAAGACTGCAACAGTTGGGTGTCCAACCAGTGTGCAAAAGACAACAAACTATACAATTACAAAAGAAGAAAAAAAAAATTAAAAATAAATAAATAAATAAATAGATATTACATTTTGAAAACATGAAATGAAGAATTCTTGAGAGTCTATAACTTGTGGGAACCATTTGGTGATGGCACAAGTAAAGTTAAACTCTTTAGCTCAAAAGCCTGATGGTTAAGGCATCATAACTGTTGCTGAACCTGGTGGTGTGAGTCCTGTGGCTGCTATACCTTCTTGCTGATGGCAGCAGTGAGAAGACAGCATGTCGTGGATGGTGGGGGTCCTTGATGATGGCTGCTGCTTTTCATGCTGCTTTGTTCACTTCTTGCTGCTGCCATTCAGAAGAAGGTACAAGAAGCTCAGGACTCGTACCTGAACAGCAAAAGAAAGGCAAACAACTTTGTGCATTAGTCAATCCAAGTTATGTTTACTGATTCATTATTATGTGGGTGTCATCAGCATTAAGCAATAGTGCAAATCTTAATCTAAGGAATTATTATTAAAACAGAAAATATGAACTTTTTTTCATTGTTATATAGCACAGAGTAGGCCCTTCTGGCCCCTCAAGCCATGCTGCCCAACAATCCCCTCGGTTACGAGGGTAAAGCAGTGGATGTTGTCTATATGGACTTCAGTAAGGCCTTTGACAAGGTTAATTAGGAAGGTTCAATCGTTAGGCATTAATATTGAAGTAGTAAAATGGATTCAGCAGTGGCCGGATGGGAGACGCCGGAGAGTAGTGATGGATAACTTTGTGTCAGATTGGAAGATGGTGTGTAGCAGTGTGCCTCAGGGATCTGTACTGGGTCCAATGTTGTTTGTCATATATATTAATGATCTGGATGATGGAGTGGTAAATTGGATGAGTAAGTATGCAGATGATACTAAGATAGGTGGAGCTGTGGATAATGAAGTAGGTTTTCAAAACTTGCAGAGAGATTTAGACCACTTAGAAGAGTGGGCTGAAAGATGACAGATGGAGTTTAATGCTGATAAATGTGAGGTGCTACATTTTGGTAGGACTAATCAAAATAGAACATATATGGTAAATGGTAGGGCATTGAATAATGCAGTAGAACAGAGGGATCTAGGAATAATAGTGCATAGTTCCCTGAAGGTGGAATCTCATGTGGATAGGGTGGTGAAGAAAGCTTTTGGTATGCTGACCTTTATAAACCAGAGCATTGAGTATAGGAGTTGGGATGTAATGTTGAAATTGTATAAGGCATTGGTGAGGCCAAATTTGGAGTATTGTGTACAGTTCTGGTCACCGAATTGCAGGAAAGATGTCAATAAAATTGAGAGAGTACAGAGGAGATTTACTAAAATGTTGCCTGGGTTTCATCTCCTAAATTACAGAGAAAGATTGAACAAGTTAGGTTTTTATACTTTGGAGTGCCGAAGGTTGAGGGGGGGCTTGATAGAGGTATTTAAAATTATGAGGGGGATTGATAGGGTTGACGTGGATAGGCTTTTTCCATTGAGAGTGGGGGACATTCAAACAAGAGGACATGAGTTGAGAGTTAAAGGGCAAAAGTTTAGGGGTAACATGAGGGGGAACTTCTTTACTCAGAGAGTGGTAGCTGTGTGGAACGAGCTTCCAGCAGAAGTGGTTGAGGCAGGCTCGATGTTGTCATTTAAAGTTATATTGGATAGCTATATGGACAGGAGAGGAATGGAGGGTTATGGGCTGAGTGCAGGTCGGTAGGACTAGGTGAGAGTAAGAGTTCGGCACGGACTAGAAGGGCCGAGATGGCCCGTTTTTGTGCTGTAATTGTTATATGGTTATATGTTTATATGGTTTAATCATGGGACAATTTAGAATAACTAACCAACCTACCAACTGGTAGGTCTTTGGACTGTGGGAGGAAACTGGAGCACCCAAAGGAAACCTATGCAGTCACGGGGAGAGTGTAGAAGCTCCTTAAAGGCAGCGGCAGGAATTGAACCCGAGTTGCCTGAACTGTAAAGCCTTGTGCTACCCATTATGCTACTGTGCCAACACAGTATGACACTGGATTATAGCCTGGTAAGGCACTCTCCTTTATGTAGAATACTTGGTGGCTTTTATGGACAACCAAAATGATCCATTTATATGTGGCAGCTACAAGATAAATTTAATCAAATGCTTAAAATCCCATTCTACAACAGCCTGTATTGCTGGTAACCTACAATAATCAGATTTTTCTCATGTCACACTCAGCTTTCTAGACATTAAATTAGGTATAACACTTCAGCCATTAGTTTCATACTTCAGGGTACTGAACAATACAATTTCTCTTTTAGAAGTGCCCAGTTGGCTTGTTATGTACATCCAAATGTCTCTTCTATCTGACTCTCAGATTATTATTCCACATTATTAGCTCAAATAGTTTGTGGACTTCTCTTGTGAGCTATGCACATACTGTCCCTGTGAGTTAAGTACAAATGGATAAGGGCTCGTTAACTTATTTCCTTTCACAAATATGTCACGGTCTAAATGAATATTGGAAATAGCTCTTGAGGGCTTCGAAGAATTCTAATGATTACATTAACAGACCAACCAGTGTAAATGATTGCTATTGTTGTGTATATAGCTTTGGAACACTCTCCATGTGATTACCTTGAGAACAAGACCATTGAAAAGTAGAAGCAGGAGAAGGCCTACCCCGCCATTCAACGTGGTCACAGCTAATCTATGCTGAGTTTAATAGTTGTGCCAGTTCCACAAAACTCTTAGTTCCTTAATCTTTCATATAGTTACCTATCTCACCAATAAATACAATACTGTGCAAAAGTCTTAGGGACATCTAAAAAAATTCTATAAGGCGAAGATGCTTTCAAAAATAATGAGGTGAGAAGTTTGTAAATATCAAACAAAATTACTATAAAGAGCAGAAAATGGTAAAAAACTAAATCAAATCAATATTTGGTGTGAAAACCCATTTCCTTTAAAACTGCATCAATTCTCTTAGGTACACTCTCATGCAGTTTTAAAAGAAAATCGGCTGGTAGTTTGTTCCAAGCATCTTGGAGAACTTGCCTCAGCCCTTCTGCAGAATATAGCTGCCTTGCTTGCCTCTGTCTCTCCAGGTAATCCCAGATAACCTCGATGAAGTTGAAATTAGGGCTTTGTGGAAGGCATAACCTCTGAAACCATTAAAAATATCTACAATGCTTAAGACTTTTGCACCGTACTGTATAACTAATGATCTGCCTCCTCCATCCCCAGGGGCAGATAATTCCAGAGATTCATCAACATATGGAGGAATAAATTTCTACACACATCAATTTTAAATGATTAACTCATTATTTTGTAGTCGTGTTCCCTTGCTCATGAGTGGAAGTATCTCAACATTTAAACTGTCAAATTCATATCAAAGTTCAAAGTAAATTTAATATCAAATAACATATATATCACCATATAATATCTTGAGATTCATTTTCTTACAAGCATTCACTGTAAAACAAAGAAATACAATAGAACAAGAAAACTACACCCAAAAAAGACTGAGAAGCAACTGATGTGCAAAAGAAGACAAACTCCGCAAATAAATAAATTAAATAATTAACTACATTGAGAACACGAGCTGTGGAACTTTGAAAGTGAATGCGTCGGTTGCGAAATCAGTTCAGTGTTGAGGTGAATGAAATTATCGATACCGGTACAGGAAGCTGATGTTTGAAGGTTAATAACTGATCCTGAACCTGGTGATGTTGGACCCAAGGCTCCTGTACTTCCTTCCCAATAGCAGCAGTGAAAAGAGAGCATGGCCTGGATGGTGGTCAACTCCTCTTAGGATCTTATATGTTTGAATAAGATCATGCCTCAATTTTCTATACTCCATGGAATACAAACCAAAACTGCCTGAACACCTTTGAATCAGTCAACCCTCTCATTCCAGATTTTGCTTAGTGAAGCCACTTTGGATTGCTGCCAATACTAGCAAATCTCTTTTTTTAGTTAAGGGGACTAAAACTGTGCATAGTATACCAGGTGTGGTCTCACAAATCCAATGTTGGAAAATGCATGGTCATGAACCTTGGTGGTAGAAATAAATGTGTGGACTACTTTCTAAACAAGGAGAAAATACAGAAAATCTGAGATGCAGGGGGACTTGGGAGTCCTTGTGCAGAACACCTTAAATGTTAACTTGCAGGTTGAGTCGGTGGTGAGGAAGGCAAATGCCACGTTAACATTTGTTTCAAGAGATCTAGAATACAAGTGCAAGGATGTGATGCTGAGGCTTTGTAAGGCACTGGTGAGGCTTCACCTTGGGTATTGTGAATAGTTTTGGGCCCCTTATCTCAGAAAAGATGTGCTGATATTGGAGAGGGTCCAGAGGAGTTTCACAAGGATAATTCCAGGAAAGAAAGGGTTATCATACGAGGAAAATTTGACGATTCTGGGTCTTTACCCGCTGGAATTCAGAAGGATGAGGGAGGATCTCATTGAAACCTTTCAAATGTTAAAAGGCCTAGACAGAGTAGATATGGAAAGGATGTTTCCCATGGTGGGAGAGTCTAGGACAAGAGGGCACAGCCTCAGGGGCATCCTTTCAAAACTGAGATGTGGAGAAATTTCTTTAGCCAAAGGGTGGTGAATTTGTGGAATTTGTTGCCACATGCACTCTGGAGGCCAGATCGTTGGGTGTATTTAAGGCAGAGATGATTGTTTCTTGATTAGGCATGGCATCAAAGGTTATGGGGAGAAGGTCGGGAACTGGGGTTGAGAAGGAGAAAAAGAAAAAGGATCAGCCATGATTGAATGGCAGAGTAGACTCAGTGGGCTAGAGGGCTTAATTCTGCTCCTATGTCTTATGTCTTATGGCCTAAATACTGTGTACAGAAGTAACAAAATCTCCACATGTTTAAACTCCAACCATTTTTGCAATGGTTGCAAACCTGCCATTTGCTTTCCTATCTATTCTTGGGTCTGCCTGCTAACTTTTTGAGATTCATGTACTGAGACACCTGGATCCATCTGAATTTTACTCATTTACAGTCTCTCTCCATTTAGATAATAATTCAGCTGCTGATTCCTCTTCCTGATGGGCATTGTTATGTTATAACTTGAAAACATTAAACTAATTCAAGGAAGACACAGGAGTATGAAAATACCGTTCTAGTTTGAGATTCCTTTAAGTGAAGCACACACATTTCGTGGTAGCATGGTGACATATGGAATTCATGTATTTGTACATGTAACATGTAATGAATTATTTAAAGAACAAGAATATTTGATCAGCCATGAATTCATGCTTCCCCAGATTAACTTCCATTTGTCAGTTTATCATCAAATCACTCAATCTATCCATACTCTGTTGTCAAATCATGATATCCCCCATCTCAATCCACCCTTCCACCTACTTTGGAATGATCGGCCAACTTGGAAACAGAAATACCATTGCTTTCTTCTGGGCAGCATCTTTACAAGACAGGTGACCCCAGCCATTATCAATACTCTTCAGAGATTGTCTGCCTGGCACCAGTGTTCACATAACCAGGACTTGTGAGATGTACTAGCTGCTCCCATGACCATCCATCACCTGGTCCCGTGGCTTCACATGACCCTGAACAGTTGGGGCGGGGTGAAACTAAGCAGGCACTAAAGCTTGCCCAATGGTAACCTGCAGCCAAGTGGAGGAACGGAGCACCTTACACCTCCTTTGGTAGAGACGTAATCTCCTCCTTGCCACCCAGTACATGTATTACATTTGTATTAAAAGTAATTCATATATTAAGAGAAATTCTTATCCCTAATTAATAGCAATTTGCATATTATTGATGCAGGTTGGACTTATTGTACTTCTGATATTGCAAGATGGCAATTACTGATATCAGTCGAGGATTACTAATGCACAAATTACAAATTGGGTAGAACCAACTGCACTGGATAGACTGGAGTTGAGCAACTCCTCCTGCTTCTGAGACTAACAAATAAAGCTTAAATATTTAGTTCAGTTAACAACCAAATGGAAAATCTATTCAGAGTACAGGTCGTCTTGTGATGCAATCTTTACTCTTGTTGTAGCACCATACATTACCAGATTATGTTTTCCACTAATTTGTCATACTCAGACGGGCCTTGTCTCCTACCAATCATATTTGGGAGGAATATTGATGCTAACAGTTGAATAATGCTGGACCCCATCTTCCTCCTGTGTTAAATCCTAAATATGATTTTTGTGTTATATTCACAATAATCAGTAACACCAACCAGGAAATGGCAAGATCAGTAGGTTTTGTGCAATTTTTGCTGACGTTTGCTGCAAATTCAAAATCTCAAACTTATGTACAAACTGTTTTAACTAATCAACACATTTCACATACACCCCCTTCGCCAGGCATTGTAATTATTCCATGGATTAGCATATTGAGCAGTTGAAGCCCTGAGGTTCATTGAGTATATTAGCATAATGCACATTTTTCTCTTATCCATCTTCAGATTTAATTGGAACATTGTATAACACAAATCTGGGAATGACTGAAGGACAGAAAAGGCAAAAGTTGGAAGCACTCCAAAAAAAACCTTTTTTCTTACTAGACTTACAAGTGCATTTGCAAAATGACTGGATCTGTAAACGCAATTTGAATGACACATGAGCCTGGAATATCTGTAGAAACTGAGGTGATAATATTTTACCCACTGTATTAACAAAGATTTATTTACAATCATTTTGAAGGACTTTATTGCTACTTTCTCCCCCATCACACCACAGACACAGATTGCCAGAGATTTAAATTTATTTTGGATTTACAGACATTCATATCAAAAATTTGATGAAACGAATCTAGCTTAAAATAATTATTTGCAATGTCCTCTTTCTAATCCAGATTTATTTTTAAATTCATATTCAACTACATTATACCACAGAAAGAAAACAAATCAGAAAATCTCTCTTTTTCTAAAGTTAGTGTAACTTAGATGTTCAAAATTTCATCCTATCGCCACTTAAACATAGGAAGTTCTGTAGATGCTGGAAAACCAGAGCAATACATACAGGAATGCATTCATCATCTTCCTGCCTGAAATGTTAACTGTTTATTCCTATCTATAGATGCGGCCTGACCTGCTGAGTTCCTTCAGTGTTTTGTGTGTGCTGCCCTATTCCCAATCCGTGGGTCTGATATCTTATTTATGGTGATGCTCTTGTTGAGGGCTTGAAATTAGAGAAATAGAGCAATAGAGTTTGGAAGGAGGCCCTTCAGCCCATCATGCTCATGCTACCCAAGTGCCCTCTAGGCGAATCCAACTTGCGTTTGACCCATATCCCCTACACCTATTCTGATCAAATTGGTTGAAATCCTCTGCGACTCCCTGATCCACACGTCCCTCCCCACAGATCTCCCACCCGGCATTTATCCTTGTAAGCATAAGTGCTACACCTGTCCCTACGCCTCCTCTCTTGCCACCATTCAGGGCCCCAAACAGTCCTTCCAGGTGAGGCAACACTCACTTGTGAGTCTGTTTGGGTCATCTATTGCATCTGGTGCTCCCGGTGTGGCCTCCTCTACATCGGTGAAACCGGACGCAGATTGGGGGATCATTTCGTCGAGCACCTCTGCTCCGTCCGCCACAACAGACAGGATCTCCCAGTTGCCACCCACTTCAACTCTGCTTCACATTCCCATTAGGATATGTCCATACATGGCCTCCTCTACTGTCATGATGAGGCTAAATTCAGGTTGGAGGAGCAACACCTCATATACTGTCTAGGTAGTCTCCAGCCCCTTGGTATGAACATAGAATTTTCCAACTTCTGGTAATTCCCTCCCCCTCCCTTCCCCTATCCCTATTTCACTCTGCCCCCTTCCCCAGCTGCCTATCACCTCCCTCATGGTTCTGCCTCCTTCTACTACCCATTGTGTCTTCCCCTATTCCTTCTTCACCTTCCCCGCCAATCACCTCTCTGCTTCCCCTCCCCCACCCCTTTATCTTTCCCCTTACTGGTTTTTCACCTGGAACCTACCAGCCTTCTCCTTCCCTCCCTTCACCCACTTTCTTTGTAGGGCCTCTGCCCCTTCCCTCTTTAGTCCTGATGAAGGGTTCCGGCCCGAAACGTTGTCTGATCGTTTTCACGGATGCTGCCCGACCTGCTGAGTTCCTCCGGCGTGTTGTGAGTGTTGCTTTGACCCCAACATCTGCAGAGTATTTTGTGGTTGAAATCTAGCTCATTTAATTCGATAGAAAGCTCAGACTGTGGTTGTTGATGGTATCAGGTTGACCCACCTTGGTGTCACAGCCTCAGTAAAACACACAAGAAGTAGTCATTTACAGTGCCTTGTAAAATATTCAGCCACCAACCCTATGTTCACATAAATACTATGTAACCCTCAGGCTCGGCCAGCACGTGTTGGTCTAGGGGAAAACAACTTCTGGCCCCGCCAAACTGAGAAATCTCATTTGTGTGGATGCTGCATGATGTGTTGCCCGGTTACAAATCCGCGCTGTAAAATATCAGACCGTACATCATATGCAATTAACTGATCGAACTTTATAAATCTTAATCTGAATATAGGGCCAGTAAAGAAAATAAAAAGAAAAAGGGCCCATTTTAAGAGAAAAGTCAAAAGTGCACATTGGAGCTCACAAATATGGCCATTCATCAACCATCAACCTCCTCTGAGCGTCGCTGACCTTCGGACCCTCCCTCCCGGTCCACTCGGTCCGGTGGTCTACCAGCTCTCTCCACATGCATCTTTCTTCTTCTCCTCTCGCCAACAAAAGACCTCAAAAATCTCTCTTCCAGACTCACAAGAAACAACAACATTTCTCTCACTGGATAGCCTCCCCCACATTCCAAGCCCCGTTATCTCCAGTCATAACCCAAACATTGCTGCTACAGAGAAACCATTACATTAGCAGTGAAACATTACAGAGAGACCACTCCATTAGCAGTGAAACCTTTCAGCACGTTACAATTACAACCAGGGATTTTGATCAATATAAATGAGAATCTTCATTTCTAAACCACAAGCTCCTTTTTTTTTCAAAATAGTGCCCAAAAACAGGGAAAATCATAAAGCATTAAAAACTAAAATTTCAAAAACTGAAATTTCAGTAGTTCAAAGGTATTCATCCGCCTTTGCTCAATATTTAGTTGAACCACTTCTCGCAGACATTGCAGCCAGTAGTCTGTTTGAATAAGTCTCTATTAGCTTTGCGCAATGTGATGAAGCAAGATTTGACTATTCCGCTTGTCAGAATTGCTCAAGCTGTGCCAAGTTATTTGGGAAGCAGAAATGGACAGCAATATTAATGTCTTATCAGAGATATTTGATCGGGTTAAGGTCAGGATTCTGACTGGACCACTCAAGGACATCAGTTTTCTTCATTTGAAGCCAATCCTTGGTTGCTCTGCTTGTTACCCAACTGAAAGACAAACTTCTTCCCCAGTTTAAGCATTGTGGCAGAGTCCAGCAAGTGTTTATCTGGGATCTCTCTGCATTTAGCAGCATTCATCTTCCCATCAGTCCTGACAAGATTTCCAGATCCTGCTGCTGGATTCCTTTCAAGTTGAAGGGATGTAACTAGTGAAGTATCCCAAGGATTGGTGCTTGGCCCTTGATTGTTTGCCATTTACATTAACAGCCCAGAAGAAGCAATGAAACACTTGGAAACACTTCTGTAGAAAAAATTTGCCAAGGACAATAATGGTCATAGACAATGATCGCCCATGTCTTACGGCATGGCACATCATGATGATGATGATGAATACATGTGTTTCTCAATACATCAATACAAATAACAAGTGTGGTTATAATGTAAGTTCATTAAGAGATTTTCTCTGTACAGTAATTTTAGCTTTTGTATATTAGTGTTTCTATAGTTTTACTGGAATAGCAATCAGGATAAATTTATTAAGATACCCATTTTCATTCACAGTGACAGATGAATACTTATCCTTATAAGTCTCTTGTTCTTCAATTATTCTATCTCATTTTATTTTGTGCTTTAAATCATAGAATAGAATTATTAAAGCTTAGAAAGAGGCAATTCAGCTGAATAAGTCCATGCTGTTGAGCAATCCAATCAGTCACATTCCTGTGCCTTTATCCCATAGCCTGCAAATTATTTCCCCTCAAGTGCCTCTCCAATTCCCTTTGAGAGATTGATTAGCACTGTTTCCATTACACTCGATAAATGTGGACACAAAGTGTATGCTTTGAGAATTCCATTATAAGTGATTTGAAGGCAGTTTTTTTCACATTTGAAGGACCTTGAAGAGGCAGGTATGATGTGAAAGTTGAGGAAAAGTAAAACTTAGTTGTTTGTGGCTATAATAGTTTCAAGAGGATCTGTGAGGAACTGGAAGTGTTAAGGTCAAGACTGTGATAGCAAATGTAATTGAGATGTTGTCCATGTCAAGAAAGTGATCAATAGAGAACGTAAGAGAAGAAATATGAATAGCCAGTTGACATGTAAGTTAGAGGATCAGAGGAAGAAAAAAAGTGAGAATATGTTGGTGAAGACCTTGAGGTGAAGCTTAAAAAGATGTAAAAATGGAAGTATTTTTCCAATGGCTAAGTGGTGGAAAACAAAGTGAAACCTCAAAATATTAAAATTGCCTTCTATCATTTCTGTATATTCCAAATCATTGTCAAGTATCCGGACTTGCCTCTTTTTTTTTTGCACTACCTTACTTCACATTTTTCTATTTTCTATTTATGATTTATAATTTAAAGTTTTCATATTTACTAATTTTAACTATATTTGATATTTTTAATATTTAATATTTGTAATCCAGGGAGTGTGAAGTGCAGAATCAAATATCGCTCTGATGATTGTACGTTCTAGTACCAATTGTTTGGCGACAATGAAGTATAAAGTAGTCTGAGCTATATTATAAGTAATCCTTAATTTAATTTTTGGATTAATGTGGTCAGAATGTCTTTACTGCAGACACTCAAAAAATTCCCACATTTTAAAATATCAGTTAAAAATGCTTTTAATTTTTTTTTATCATATCAATAATCTTCTATTTACCATGGCTCTCCTCTTAGTATTACTAATGTCCTTTCACAAGAGGAGGTGCAGAATGAACTGGTCAAAGTCTAGTTGTGATAGGTTTCTCCTGTTCAATATGGTAAAATAAAAAAGAGCTTCCCTCATCTGCATTTATCATATAATCTAGCAAAAGTGCTTGAAAGTATGATTTGTTCCCTCAAAGGATTGGGATGTCATTTGATGGTACAATGGTCATAAGAACCAAAAAGGTCTCCAAGTGATTGACATCAATTGGGAGAAAATGAGCTGTTTCCATAGCATGAGAAAAAAATCCAAAATTGGCTAATCAGGCACTGAGTCAGTGATTGCTTGTGCCAGTGTGGAGAGAGCAAAGATCACTACTTTGGTGAAACAAGTACATAGGCAGTTTTGAAAGCTGTGGTATTTGCTTTTATGCAAAGCTCTCTGGGGGACTAATGGATTTAGATGACCAGAAACAAATGAGTTGGAATTTTATGTATTCAGTCTTTCTCTCTGAAATATTAATATGCAAGTGATGAACTTCATAACAAGTGCCAACAAACAGTATTTAAAAAAAACAGATAATCTACATTTCAATTGAAGAACTAGCAAAGTAGAGAGGTCAGAGGAAAATGGCCAGACTGATTCAAGCTGACAGGAAGACAACAGTAACTCAAATAACCACCCATTACAGCAGTGGGATGCAGAAGAGCATCTCAGAAGTACAACATGTTGATCTTTGAAGTGGATGAGCTACTACCATCCCGGCCGTAACAAACTTAAGGAACCAGGTCAATATAATTGTGTGCCAATTTATGGCTTTCTCGCCATTTATCTGAATCAAGAAAAGGATTATGCTTCAACACAGCTTGAAAATTTGCTGGTTGTTTACATTTGACTTGAGAAGAAAAAGAAATCTATGGAAAGCTGGTATATAGAAATAATTTAATTCAAAGCCCATGTCACCTTAAGGAAACATTTCTTGCATGATTGAGTTTCTACCTCAAGAAAGCAGAAATCAGGGGAAACTTTCAAACATACACCCAGTGGCAACTATATTGGGTATAGGTGTACCTAATAAAGTTGCTGCAGAGGTGGAACCCAGTGAAGTCTTCTGCTGCTGTACCCATCTAGTTCAAGGTTCAATATGTTGTGCTTCAGAGATGCTTTTCTGCACACCACTGCTGCAATGCACGGTCATTTGAGATACTGTCTCTTTCCTGTCAATTTGAATCAGTCCGGACCAGTGAACTTCTTGACCATAGATGTATGTTTTTATGCATTGAGATGGTGCTACATCATTGGCTGATTAAATAGTTGCATTAATGAGTAGGTATACAGCTGTACCTAATAAAGTAATCACTGAGTGTAAATCTTCATGCATTAGGAAAATAACTCTTTATGCTTTCATCCACCCAAGTAAATTCACTATTTTATTTGCACTTATAATGCAAGACTAGTTAGCCCTTTGCTGAACATGAATAGCTAGAAAGTCAATGGGAGATTTTGCAATGGTAGAACTCTCAAAAGTTTGTGGATAAAGATCTACTTCAGCTTTTCCATTTCTTACCATGCAGAAAATACTGCATCACAGCTTCGTATGGCTAGTGCTCTGCCCAAAACTGAAAGAAGTTGCATAAGTTGTCAATATAGCTCAGCCTATTGTAAAAATGACCTCAATTACACTGACTCTGTTAATGCTTCCCGAAGACAACATAAACAAGGACCACTCTCTCTGAAGTCATTCTCCATTCTTCACCTTTTCACCAGGGAGAAGATGAAAAGGTTTGTGAATATGTACAACGAGGTTCAAGCGCAGTATTTGCCCACTGTTATAAGAGACTTGAACAGAACTCTTAAACAATAAAAGTTAACCCTTGATCTTAAACACAAGAGATTCTGCAGATGCTGGAAATCCACAGCAGCTTGCAAAAAATGCTGCAGAAAATCAGCAGCTCAGGCACAATTATCCTGTGCTGAGACCATTCATCAGGACTGGAAAGGAAGAAGGAAGAAACCAAAATAAAAAGGTTGTGTGGGTGGGGAGGGGGTTGGTGGAGGAAGAATTACAAGCTGGAGGGTGAATGATGAAGCCAGGTGGGAGGAGAAAGTATGTGGATGGGGGAGAGGGTATGAAGAGAGAAGTTGGGAGGAGATGGTGATAAAGGTAAAGAACTGAAGAAGAAGACAGAATCAGATAGGAGTGAAAAATAGACCATGAGGGAAAGGGGAGAAGGAAGGGCAACAAAGGGAGGTGATAGGCAGGGGAGGAGGAGAGAAGAGGTAAGAGGGGATTCAGAATAGGAAATGGAAAACAAGAAAAGGTGGAGTGGGAAGCAATAACTGAAAGTTAGAGGAATTTAATTTCCATGACATCAATATGGAGGCTACCCAAATGGAACATGAGGGGTTGCTCCTCCAACCTGAGAATGGCTTCATTGTGGCAGCAGAGGAGGTTGTGATTGAAATGTTGAAATGGGAATGGAGAGCAGAATTAAAATGTTTGCCCACTGAGAAATCCTCCCTATTGCAGAAAGAGGAAAGTTGCTCGACAAAGCAGTTTTCTCAGTCTGCATCACGTCTCATCAATGTAGAGGAGGCCACACCAGAAACATAGGATACTGTAGATGACTCCAACAGACTTGTAGATGAAGTGTTGTATTACTTGGAAGAGCTGTTTGGATCCCTGAATGGTGGTGAGAAAGGAGGTGAAAGCATAGGTCTAGCACTTGTTTTGCTTGCAGAGATAAGTGCCAGGATAGAGATCAGTAGGGAAGGACAAATGGACTAGGAAATCTCTTGCAGAAAGCAGAGAGTGGGGGGGTGGGGTGGGAAAGGTAAAGATGTGTTTGTTAGTAGGGTCCCATTGAAAATAGCAGAAGTTCTGGAGGTGATGTGTTGGATGTAGAGGATCATGGGGTGAGGACAAGAGGAGCTCTATCCCTGGTAACGAAGCAGGAAGGTGGGATGAGCATGGATATCTGGGAAATGGAGAAGATGTGGGTGAGGGCAGCATCAATGGTGGAGGAAAGAAAAACCTGTCTTTGAAGAACGAGGACATCACTGATGTCCAGGAAAGGAACGCTACATCCTAGGAAAAGAATCAGCAGAGATGAAGGAACTGAGAAATAGAATCTTTGCAGGGGACAGGGTGGGAAGAAGTACAATCAAGAGAGCCATGGGAATTGAGAGGTTTATAAAAGATGCTGATAAACAATTTGACTTCAGAGATGGAGATGAAGAGATCAAGGAAGGTGAGAAAGACATCAGAAATGGACCAAGTGAATTTGGAGAACATTTGGAAATGTGTACAGTTCTGATTATCCCACTGTTGGAAGGACATGGAGACTGTGGGAAGGCTGAAGAAGATGTTTACCAGGATGCTGCCCGGATTACAGGGTATGAGTTATAAGGAGATGTTGGAGGAATTTGGGTTGTTTTCCCTAAAGCGTCAAAGGTTGAAGGGAGACATGACAGAGGTTTTTTTTTAATTATGAGAGGTGTATTTTTCAGTACCTGAGTGTCATTGTAATCAGGATTGTGGGCAAGGCAGAGACAAATCATAATCCGTATAATTGGATTCAAGACATAGCACAGAGACGATTTTTGGTCTGAGATCAAGTAGAGGAAGCCAATATGCATAATAAGTCATCAGCAGTAAATAGATCCAGTGGGGTGGTAGGCATCTAGATATTAAACAGCAAGAAATCAATATAAAAGGAAGGCATTTCCAGAACAGTGGCACCAACATCACTCTGTGTAAAAAAAACTTGTCCCGCACATCTATTTTAAACTTTTCCTCCTCTCATCTTAAAACATCCATGGGTTGGTGCCTCTAATGGACTGCTGTAGTTGTAATGTAAGTAAATATGCCAGTAGGGTTTAAGGGGCTGTTCGTTAGACACATCAATATGAAGCCAATGGAAGTAAGATGGACCTGTACAGACAGAAGAGAATTAGAGTAATTAAGCAGTTCATTTGGAGTAGACATTGTAGGTTGAAGGGACTGTTTCTGAGCTGTGTTGTTCTATGTTTGCAGTGAGAAAATAACAACTGTCTCTGACTTGTATCTCCGGACTAGGTGAAGCACCAAGAGAGGGAGAGGCAGAATGGAGGAGATGGCAACAGCAATAGGCTTTATGTGGTCAGAAGAACATCACACAAGTACATCAGAACATGCATTGAACACTGATGTCAGTGTTTAACCTCCATGCATACAAACACACACAGAGGACCTGAAACAAGTTTCCCAAAGTATTCTGTAGACACACCAAATACCAGATCATACTTTATAAAAATTCAGCTGTGCTATTTACTAAGTGTTTTGCTGTTTAAGATCAAGATTCTCAGAACCTCGTTCTTCTTGTTTTTGCCTTTAATCTTCACAAAATTAAATGTTTTTTTCTATACTCATTTCCAATCACAGATTATGCACCCACACTGTTCTAAATAGGTTTTAAAATGGCAGAATCCTCTCATAACGCCTTCAATATGAGACCAATTTTACAACATCCTAAGTGGATTTCCAGAGGATTATTGTGTAGCTAAGCTGAACTGAAAATTGCAGTTGAGGTATCACAAGTCAATCTTTTAACAATAATTCAAGGTTCCACAGCAAAATTGCAAAGTATTTAGGTTGTTACTGCTCGATATAAAGCAATGCTTGTCAGCACATGCATTCCTTAGCCTTCGCAGGGAAATGCCAACATCATCTTGTTGAGTTCGAAGCTGACAGTTCAGTACGACAGCAATTGCTTTGTGCTCTAAGTACTTTGTTCAGAAGAATAAAGGTTTCAGAAATGGAGCAGTCATTTGCAAATGAAGAATAAATGGGTTAGAGCATGTGTGGAAATAGACAAATGAAGCACTTCAGAAGATGAGCTGCAAAGAATTATTAATTTGTAGAGAAAGACAAGAACTTATTAATACATATCAAAACAAGAGGTATACAAAATAAATAAATCGCATAAATTTAACTTACATTAATCTTTATTTCCAAGTTAGTGTTAATTATTTTCAGGATGTGATTGTATGTTGTTCTGAGTTATATTGAGGCTTATTTATTATTCACCTGTGCGGCACAGTGCCACTAAAGCTACCTCACACCTCCAGCTACTCAACTTCAATCCTGACCTCCAGTGTTGTCCATGTGGAGTTTGCCCAAATTGATAAAATATAGATATTGAGAGATAAGACTTGGTAAGACTATTAGACATAGGAGCAGAATTAGACCCTTGGCCCACTCTGCTCTGCCTTTCAATCATAGCTGATATATTATCCCTCTCAACCCCTTTCTCCTGCTTTCTCTCCATAACACTTGACACCCTGGCTAACCAATCTCCACTTTAAATATATTCAACGATTTGGCCGCCACAGCTGTCTAGGGCAATGAATTCCACAGATTTACCACCATTTGGATAAAGATATTCCTTTTCATCTCTTCTAAGTGGCCAACCCTCTATACCGAGGCAGTGCCCCGAGCATAAACTTTCCTGCTATAGGAAACATCCTCACCATATCCATTCTATCTAGGCCTTTCAACGTTCAATGGGTTTCAATGAGATCCCCCCTCATTCTTCTAAACTCTTGCACGTACAGGCACAGATCCATCATATGCTCCTCGTCATTACACCTTTCATTCCTGGAATCATTCTCAAGAACCTCCTCTGGACCCTTTCCAATACCAGCACATCTTTTCTTTGATAAGAAGCCTAAAACGGCTCACAATTTTCCGTGCAGTCTGATAAATGCCTTATAAAGCCTTGGCATCACATCCTTGCCCTTATATTCTAGTGCTCTCAAAATGAATGCTAACGATGCATTTGCTTACCTTACTACTGACTCCATCTGCAAGTTAACCTTTATGGAATCTTGCACAAAGACTCCCAAGTCCCTTTGTACCTCTGATTTTTAAATGTTCTCCCCATTTAGAAAAGTGTCCACGCCTTTATTCCTTTCTACAAAGTGCATGACCATACACTTCCCTGTAGAATATTCCACCTACCACTTCTTTGTCCATTCTACCAATCTGTCCAAGTCCATCTGCAGATTCCCTGATTCCTCAACACCACATGCCCCTGAAGCTATCTTTCTATCATCTGCAAAGTTGGTCACAAAGCCATCAATTCTGTCATCCAAATTGCTGACATATATCATGAAAAGAAGTGATGCCAATACCGACCCTTGAGGAACACCACCAGCAGTCAACCAGAATAAGCCCCTTTTATTCCCACTCTTTGCTTTCTGCGGGTCAACCAACCTTCTTTCCATGTTAGTGTCTAGAGTGGATAGAATATCATGGGTTCTTACCTTGTTAAGCAATGTCATGTGCAGCACTTCGTTAAAGGCCTTCTGAAATTCCATGTAAGCAACATCCGTTGACTCTCCTTTGACTATTCTGCCTGTTATTTCCTCAAAGAATTCCAATAGATTTGTCAGATTTTCTCGTAAGGAAACCATGCAGAATTTGGCCTATTTTATTATGCACCTTCAAGCACCACAAAATCTCATCCTTAATAATGTACTCCAACATCTTTCTTACCACTGAAGTCACGTTAACTGGCCTCTCATTTCCTTTCTTCTGCCTCTCTCCTTTCTTAAAGTGTGGAGAGACATTTGGCAATTTTCCAGTTCTCTGGAACCATCTAGAATCTAGTGATTCTTGATTACGAGTGCCTCCACAATCTCTTCAGCTATCTCTTTCAGAACTCTGCTGTGTAATCCATCTGGTCCAGCTGACTAATCTAACTTCAGACCTTTTAGCTTCCCAAGCATCTTCTCCTTAGTAATAGTAACTACACTCACTTCTGCCCTCTGACACTCTCAAATTTCAGCCATGCTACTAATAACTTCCACAGTGAAGATTACTGCAAACTACTTACTATGTTTGTCTGCCATTTCTTTGTTATCTATTAGTCTTCTTCAGTGTCATTTTCCAGTGGATCAATATCTACTCACACCTCTTTTTTACTCTTTATATATCTTTAAAAAACTTTCAGTATCCTTTTCGGTATTATTAGCTAGCTTACTTTCACATTTCCATATTTCATCATTTTTCTCCTTAGGAATTTTTTAGTTGCCTGTTGGTTTTTAAAAGCTTCCCAATTCTTTAACTTCCCACTAATTTTTGTTATATGTCTTCCCTTTTCCTTTTATGCTGTCTTTGACTTCACTTCTCTGCCATGGTTGCCTAATACTCCTTTTGGAATACTTCTTCATTTTTGTAATGTACCTACCCTATACCTTCTGAATTGCCCCCAGAAACTACTGCCATTGCTGTTCTGAAATCATCTCTAACTCAACTGAAAAAAGCATAAGGAACAGAAGATGAAATATCAACCTAAGCCAGCCAATAATATCAGAGGATACCAAAAGTTGCTTTGCAGATGTGTAAAGAGTATAAGAGAGATGAGAATGGATATTGTACCACCAGAAAATGCTAGTGTTCCCTTCCAATCAAATTTGGTCAGCTCCTCTCTCATGCCTATGTAATTTCCTATGGATAGTTGGATTAAATTGCCTACTCTATTATTTAGGAAAATCATTGTATGGTACTTGGTTTGCTTCGGATTATGAGACTTGTACTTTCTCTCTGTCTCCTTTGCAACAGCCGAAAACTCGTTCCATTTACACAACACATACCATTTGGCATACTCTGACAAAGTGTTGATCAGTTCTTAGGTCTGCACAGCAACATTAGTGACTTTCTGTGCTTGCTTAAGGTCTCAGGAATTCCTTACAGGAAGGGAGGAGACATTTAGTGATGATACCATTACGAAATTGGTGGAAATAATGGAGGATGATCTGTGTAATTTTGAGGGCAGTGAGGTCCAGAAAGAGTAGAAGGGATCTTGATCATGATTTTCAGAGAAAGGTGCAGAGTGAGAGCTGCACTGTGGGAAATGAGACTGACATATTTGATGGCTTTGACAACAACTAACTTTGGAGATGGAAAGAAAGCCATTCAACATCACATACACCATTCCTTCTACTCTTATGATCTGTATCAACCCCACTAATCCGAATTAGCCTCAAAAACTCCTCCAACAACTTATTAAACAGCAAAAGAAGACAGGTGCTGAAAATTTGAATTAAAAAGAGAAAATGCCGGAAATGTACAGCAATAACGCATCATCTGCAGACAGAGAGAAACCAGTTAACATTTGAGGTTGATGAACTTTTCATTGGAAAAGTCATCGACCTAAATAATAATACCTTTTCTGATGAAAATAACAATCTCTATTTGAAATGTATAAAATAACAGCTACATTTAAATAATGAGTGTGGGGTGGGTAAAGAACAGATGGGGAAAAATTTCCAGAGTTCCTGCAAATTATTTTTGGGTGCTGGTTCCTGACACTATCTTAATAGCTCCTTCATATATTGAACGTGCAATGGTTATCATGTTCACTTCACAGATAAAAGGCCTCCTGTTCATTCCTGGGCAGAAACATAGTTATTCACTGGTGTCAGTATGGAATGATTTGCCAGGGGAAATGGTGGATGTGGGCTTGATTTCAACATTTAAGGGAAATTTGATTAGGTATTAGAC
The DNA here is from genome assembly GCF_963921235.1 of Mobula hypostoma. Lineage (NCBI taxonomy): Eukaryota > Metazoa > Chordata > Chondrichthyes > Myliobatiformes > Myliobatidae > Mobula > Mobula hypostoma. The sequence continues at coordinate 37,120,580 of NC_086117.1, forward strand.
ATGGATGTGTGGGGTATGGAGGGCAGTGGTCCAGGTGCATTTAATGGGACTAGGCAGAAGACAATTTGGCATGGACTAAATGGGTTGAATGACCTGTACTTGTAGTTATCTATGACTCGATGTCTCATCCCCACTCTTCAACTACTATTTGATTTGATTACAATATCAAGTTCATGCCCTCTGGTTTTGCATTCATCGGAAACAAAACAGAAACTTTAACAGATAATTCCTATCATTTTTGGTTCACTTTTGTGTCCGGCATTAAACCCAACCTCTGAAAATAGAGTGTTCTCAAATAACAAGGTGCGCCTGCTTATCATTTATATTGCTACGCCTCGCTGCAGTACATTGCAACAGTTCATATGAAACAATCAGGACTGATACTGAAGACAGTACAAAGTTTTCTGATCAATTATTATTCTATTCATTGGCAGATCTCCAAAACTCACCACTTTTGGCCTTTTCCACTGACATTTTCAATGTAGATTTTGCCACTTTTCCAGTGTTCCACGAGTCAAGAGCTAAATCAATGTCAAGATGCATTATGTGTTTAAACAGTGCGTTGAGAAGATTGCTTTTGTACACAGATCAATGCTTTTAAGTTTAAAGCTGTGACTCGAGGATATTCACAGTGTTGTCATTCCTGTATATCGATTCACCTTCCTTTAATTTCAATTCTGTATCTTTCACTAGGTAATGCAAAATGTTTTGTTGCAGGTACACAACGAGGAAGGTAATGTTGTTTCATTACAATTGACTTTTTCTGTACAGGTGTTCCTTTATGAAAATGCTATCTTGTGTAGCAAAATCTAGGCACCTCAAGAATAATAATAAATAGAGCCCTAATAAGAACAATTAACATTAGCTTTGGATCTAAAAAAGGATAATTGAGCAGAGGGGTTCATTTGAAGCCAATGTCAACATCCAATAAGTTAACCCAGGCAACCTGTTCATATTCTATACCTTCACAGTATGGTCCGGGTCTATTTTGACCCGGCCAAAGAATCCCCTCATAACAAGTGTCTATACCAAATTTTGAACCACAGATCTATTTAGAATGTATAAATAGCCTAGCTGGCATTAATAAATGGGTGATTAATCCTTAATTAATGTTTCAGAGATCTAAAATCCATTTCAATAGATAGGTGTCAAAATTGACTCGCAACAGTCTCAATGTACAAAAATTTGTAGCACCTGTACAAAAATATAACATTTTAAAATATTTTCATTTTTGCGCCTTTTGGGTTACTTTAGGAAAAGTCATCAAATTTCGGCTAAAAGAAATGGCATTTAAAGTGTTTTTACTGTTGTCAAATGTCAAAACGGGTCAAATTTGACCCGAGCAACATGTAAGGGTTAAAATACCATCAGCATCATAATAGTTCCTTTAATTTCTAAACGTCCTTACCATTAGACAATCTTCCACTTTAATACACTTTATATTAATAGCATTTCCCATATTCTTGGCCTCCATCACTTAAAAATGATATCCCTTCCAATTCATCTCCACCATACTGATTTAGAAAAACATCTTCATTCCTTCATCACCAAACCAGCCTGCTAGAAATCCCTCCTCAGCAGACTTGTTGAGGTTCTGACTCCTGTTGAATCTGCAGATGATATTGTCTTGAAAGTGCTTCAGAATAATCAAGAATGAGACATAAATCTGCGGTTACAGGTATTTTGTTCGATGTTCATAATAAAGAAATAATAGTAACCAAATCACAAAGAAAGAACAAAGAATGAACCAAAAAACAAAGAACAATGAACATGTGGTCATCCTTACACTGAAAACCCAGCTAAAATTGATAAACAAGAAAGTTATTTTGCTACGAACAGCCTATGAGACAGATTGATTTATGCTGCCATGACAGAGGCTGCAGACAAAGAAACTATAAAAAATACAGAACCAGTCATACTACAAATTACTGAAACTCCACTGAATGTTTACAATTAAGCAGGTATTATACACAGAACTGTGCAAACGTCTTAAGAAAATATATCTATAGCTGGGGTGCCTAAGATTTTTTGTATAGTGCTGTCCTATTTATATGTATTGACCTGACCTGCTGCCACAGAAAAAAAACACATTTTATGTCATATGTGAGTGATGATAAACCCAATTCTGATATGGGTCTCTATTATGGACTGAGAGTGTGAAGGATGCAGGAAGAAGGGAATCATGTTTGGGGAAAGGGGAAAGGAGAGGGGAGGGAATGGGAAGCACCAGAGAGGCATTCTGTAATGATCAATAAACCAATTGTTTGGAATCAAATGCCCTTGCCTGATGTATCAGGGTTGCCTGTGTCTGCACCCATCCCACCACACGGCCCTGGCAATCCTTCTCTCCCGCCTCTCCCTCACCCCTCCCACGGTGCTCCACCATCATCATTCCCAACATCCTTTGCTCCTGCCAGATTTACAAACTCGCCCTCTGCTCCAAGTTGACAAATACAATACTGTGCAGAAGTCTATATAGATGTGCCTAGGACTCTTGCACAGTACTGTAGATAAGAATACATAAAATTAAACTACAAGCAAGTGACAATTTAGACTCTAATCCAACACACTACACATTTAGAGAGGTTCTCCATTCCCAGCTACTGAATGGCAGCTGTAGAAGAATAAATTAAGCTTCCTTCCACAGCGAAGGAACCGCCAAACTTAGGCACTAATCATATTCACTGCACAACTGGGTTTTTTCCCCTCATCATCATAGACAGTGGACAAACTAGCAATCACGCAGAAAACAGAGAAACACAATTGTCTAATAGCATTTTATCACATAGCTACAGAAGTCATATGCTACTACCCATTCCAATTACATCATATTTTATTGTATTATTGGCTGCAGAAATCATATGACCCCCCCCCCACATGAATCAATGGCATCACATCATTACCATTGTCAATAGCTCTTTGTTCACAAGACAAAGGAGCAGAAGTAGGCCATTCGGCCCATCGAGTGTGCTCCACCACTCCACCATGAGCTGAACTATTCTCCCATCTGGTTCCAGTCTCCGGGTTTTTCCCCATATCCCTTGATACCGTGACTAATTAGATACCTGTCAATCTCCTCCTTAAACACCCTCAATGATCGGGCCGCCACAGCTGTATGTTAAACTGGACATGCTTCCCTGCGATAAACTTCAAGTTCATTACTTTCAAGCTAAGAGAAGCTGAAGAACGAGATAACTTGTGAGCTTATAGTGAGCATCCTTGAGATGTTTAGACTGCCAGTCTCTAAATCACTTCTTACGTTCCAATGAGTGCACTTACTGTTCAGTCAGAAAAGCTTCAAATGTCAGAACACAGAAATTAATCTACAGACAGCCGCAAGATACCATCCAATACAATTTGACATTATTTGAATAGCATAATATTTGAAGGAGTGCAAACTTTAATGTGGAATTAATTCTTATCTCAAAAATATTGAACACTTGTTGGTCCAGTCCTACAATAATTACAAAGGCAACATATAAGGGAAGGACCTATAGCAGGCTGATGAAAATGGGTGAAGTCACAGGGCACAATAACACACGTGGGCTTAGCAGAATAAATAGGACAGTATAAGTCAGAAAGGATTGTTTTTGCTTGGCATTACAGTTATCACATTAAAATTACTATATTTATATTAACTTACTATAAGTGATTAAATAGATCAGTGCAAAATTAGTGCATCATCTTGATTTGAATCTCAATTTAAGTTCAATGTTGGATTTTTTTTTGTAGACTTCATTGCCTTCAGTAGGTTAGCACTCAATGCAATTCCCTATCTAGTGCATGCCCAAAGTATTGCAATAGCCATTGATCTCCGCTGCATTGCTGCAATGGTGAATAGCTGTCACTGACATGGGACAAATATACCAAGTATTCAAACACTTAATCACTGTTAAGGATATGTGAGCATTTATCTCCTGCAGAGTAGAGATCATCACTATTTTGGCTGAGCTCAGAGTTCTATTTTTGAGGTGCCAGATTTTATTTAGAGATACAGCATGGAACAGGCCCTTCGAGTCATGCCACCAGCAACCCACCAATTTAACCCCAGACTAATCACAGGACAATTGACAATGATCTATTAACCTACTATTTTGTTGTAGTGTGGATCGGAGTTCTGTTATTCACACATTATATTCAAAAATATCTGCTGGTATAAAATGCGTCTTCCAGGCCACCATTTGATGTACTGATGTTTATTAGGACTTTGCCTAGGGTCTATGGTTTTACAGACGCTTGGGGAAGCAGTCCTCTGTCAGGAAGTCCCTCATATACTCTGCAGACACCTTCTGCCTTGTCTGGAGGGTGAAGTTGTGGATGTTGTGTGGCTACAGTGTCTGTGATTCCTTCTACCCCTCTTACTCCTCCTGCTCTTCATGCTGTTTCAGAGCTCCTAGGCTTTGGCTTTTATTCCAGCATCATTTGCAATATAAAACATGAAACACCCTGGTTTCCTTGGCCACGTAAATCGAGAGAAGACAACCTCCAACCCCATCAAACTCATGAAATTGAAGCGCGCTCAATCCCACCCCAAACCTCGGTTTGTCTGGATGCTGTGCCTTTTGCTGTTACAAATTAATGCCACAAAGTAACAGACAGCACACTGCATATGATTAAAGCAATTATATTTATGAATCTTAACTAAAGGGTTAGTAAAGAATAACAAAATGAAAAGGGCCCATTCTAATTAAACAGTTAAATGTGCATAAATTGGAGGTCATCTTGAACTTCTCTGTCACCAACACGCTGAGCCCTCGCTCAACGTGAAAGCACACATCACCTTCTCACCATCGCTCGCAATCCATCTCGACCGAACGGGTCTTCCACCGGATCATATGCTATGACTGGCTATCCCCAGTGTCTTCTCTCTTCATCTCCTGATGAACAAAAGCTCCAAGCTCAACATTAGTGGTTCTCACCAGAGAAACCTCTCCTTAATCCGACCATCCTAACTGGATGCCACACATTTCTCCTCTCTCTTATCTTCAACAGTAACCCAAGCAAGCATGAAAATAGAGTAGACTGCTCTTAGAACGCTGCCAAAATGAAATACATACAGCATAACTGTAAAAATATGAACCAGAGCATTACAAATATGTAATGATGAAATCTCCCAAAGCTGTCCAGATGAATTCAGACAATGGAACCTCATGCTGAGAGGATCAATGGGAGAATCATTATTATCCTGGTCATTTTGTAGCTCTTGTACAAGCACTCAGCCACAATTGTGATAAAGTATATATGTGTAAACAGCTACAGAAAGGAGAACTCTTAATTCTTAAGTATCCCAGTGTGATTGTTCTTCATTTCAGCAACACTCTCTCACTAGAATGTTTTTGATTTTTACATTTGCTGCTTTGCTGACAGATAATATTACATCTCTTTCATATTAGATACATAATAACCTTCTGAACTCAACGTTTCGTCCAGTTGGCTGGCTCAGATCATGTACTTGGCCGAGTACTAAATATGTGCGGCAAACTAGGTGGAGTATTTACAGACATAAACTCTCACTTTGGGATATGATTTTCCCACCAGCTGCTAAATGGCACCTATTATATAGGTGTCCAAGAAGAGCATAGTGACCTGTCTCAATGACTACCATCTGGAAGCTCTTTACATCAACATCAGAATATTAACACTATGACCAACTTTAAATTATGAGAACACTCAGTCCTCTTTTATTGTCATTTAGAAATGCATACATGCATTAAGAAATGATACAATGTTTCTCCGGAGTGATATCACAGAAAACAGGACAAACCAAAGACTAACACTGACAGAACCATGTAATTATAACATATAGTTACAGCAGTGCAAAGCAATCCCATAATTTGTTGAAGAACAAACCATGGGCACGGTAAAATAAGTCTCAAAAGTCCCCGAGTCGAACAACTCCAGAGTCCCCGATAGCAGGTGGCAAAAGGGAGAAACTCCCTGCCATAAACCTCCAGGCACCGCCAACTTGCCGATGCCTTGGAAGCAGCCGACCACAGCTGACACCGAGTCCATCCGTCCGAAAACTTCGAGCCTCCGACCAGCCCCTCCGATACAGCCTCCCGAGGGCCATCCTCTGCCGAGCGCCTTCGACCTCGCCCCAGCCGCTGAAACACGCAAAGCCGAGGATTTCGGGGCCTTCTGCTCCGGAGATTCCGGTTACTACACAGTAGCAGCGGCAGCGAAACGGGCATTTCAGAAGTTTTCCGGATGTTCCTCCATACTCTTACGTCTGTCTTCATCAAATCAGAATTGTGCACGGTCCCCTACTTGACAGATAACAGATATTCATCACCGGAGAGGCCGCGCACGCTGCCGTCGCGTCGCCGTCTTCTCCTCCTCTTGAACACTTTTCACCATGATGAATTTACAATATTTTTATCAAATTGTGTTCTTCTTGTATAATTGATGTTTAGTTTATATTCTTCTTGTGAACATCATGTCTGTAATGTAATTTTCCAGTGATGCTGCTGCTATAAGCTTTTCATTGAATCTCTGCAGACATGTACTTGTGTTTATGACATAAACTCAGTTTCAACTTTTGACTTTGACTTTGTTATTCAACAATTTCATTTGACATACTGGTATTCCTAATTCAGATTGACAGTCCTCACTCCATATTCTTCTGGTAATTTAAGATAGTTCTCTACTTTCACTTCATATCCAGAGTCTCACAGATATCACCTTCCTTCACCTTGCACACTCACTTATTTTTGCCTTCTACCTTTTGGTCAACATTGCTCCTTACGATCTTTTATCCCCTACTTTATTTTTCTATGTTCTTCTTGCTGATGCCTACTTTTGATGACAGAATTCTGACCCAAAACATTAAATTTGCCTCTGACTCCACAGACACTGCCCAACCTTACCAGTATTCCAGAGGAAATATGCTGTGGGAGAGTTAAATAGAAACCATAGAAACTACAGCACAGAAACAGGTCTTTTGGCCCTTCTTGGCTGTGCCGAACCATTTTCTGCCTAGTCCCACTGACCTGCACACGGACCATATCCCTCCATACACCTCCCATCCATGTATCTGTCCAATTTATTCTTAAATGTTAAAAAAGAACCCTCATTTACCACCTCGTCTGGCAGCTCATTCCATACTCCCACCACTCTCTGTCTGAAGAAGCCCCCCCTAATGTTCCTTTTAATCTTTTCCCCCCTCACCCTTAGCCCATGTCCTCTGGTTTATTTCTCCCCTTGCCTCAGTGGAAAAAGCCTGCTTGCATTCACTCTATCTATACCCATCATAATTTTATATACCTCTATCAAATCTCCCCTCATTCTTCTACGCTCCAGGGAATAAAGTCCCAACCTATTCAATCTTTCTCTGTAACTGAGTTTCTCAAGTCCCGGCAGCATCCTTGGAAACCTTCTCTGCACTCTTTCAACCTTATTTATATCCTTCCTGTAATTTGGTGACCAAAACTGAACACAATACTCCAGATTCGGCCTCACCAATGCCTTATACAACCTCATCATAACATTCCAGCTCTTATACTCAATACTTTGATTAATAAAGGAAAATATACCAAAAGCTCTCTTTACGACCCTATCTACCTGTGACGCTACTTTTAAGGAATTTTGAATCTGTATTCCCAGATCCCTCTGTTCCACTGCACTCCTCAATGCCTTACCATTAACCCCGTATGTTCTACGTTGGTTTGTCCTTCCAACGTGCAATACCTCACACTTGTCAGTATTAAACTCCATCTGCCATTTTTCAGCCCATTTTTCTAGCTGGTCCAAGTCCCTCTGCAGGCTCTGAAAACCTTCCTCACTGTCTACTACACCTCCAATCTTTGTATCATCAGCAAACTTGCTAATCCAATTTACCACATTATCATCCAGATCATTGATATAGATGACAAATAACAATGGACCCAGCACTGATCCCTGTGGCACACCACTAGTCACAGGCCTCCACTCAGAGAAGCAATTCTCTACTACCACTCTTTGGCTTCTTCCATTGAGCCAATGTCCAATCCAATTTACCACCCCTCCATGTATACCTAGCGACTGAATTTTCCTAACTAACCCCCCATGCAGGACCTTGTCAAAGGCCTTACTGAAGTCCATGTAGACAATATCCACTGCCTTCCCTTCATCCACTTTCCTGGTAACCTCCTCAAAAAACTCCAATAGATTGGTCAAACATGACCTACCACGCACAAAGCCATGTTGACTCTCCCTAATAAGTCCCTGTCTATCCAAATGCTTGTAGATTCTGTCTCTTAGTACTCCCTCCAATAACTTACCTACTACCGACATCAAACTTACTGGCCTATAATTTCCCGGATTACTTTTTGATCCTTTTTTAAACAACGGAACAACATGAGCCACTCTCCAATCCTCCGGCACCTCACCTGTAGACAGTGACATTTTAAATATTTCAGCCAGGGCCCCTGCAATTTCAGCACTAGTCTCTTTCAAGGTCCGAGGGAACACCCTGTCAGGTCCCGGGGATTTATCCACTTTAATTTTCCTCAAGACAACAAGGACCTCCTCCTTTTCGATCTGTACAGTTTCCATGATCTCACTACTTGTTTCCCTTAATTCCATAGACTTCATGCCAGTTTCCTTAGTAAATACAGACGCAAAAAACCTATTTAAGATCTCCCCTATTTCCTTTGGTTCCGCACATAGCCGACCAGATATCCACCAAAAATCACAAGGTATTGCATAAATAGATGCTGGAAATCTGAAATAAAAACTCCTCTCCCTGTTCCCATTCCTCATTGATAAAATAACCTTGTTTACAGCTTGTCACCTTGGTTAACCCAGTTTTACCCTATCAGAAACATTCCCCTGCGCACCTTACCATTTATCCTTGCACTTCAACAAGCTCCTTTTATCAGTTTCCTGCTTGTAGTGAAGGTCTTTTAACTAAAAACATGAACTTCGTTTTCTTATACAGAGACTGACTGACCTATTGAGTATTTACAGTGCTTACTTTTTGTTCTTACAACTTATTGTATGCTTGGTGTGGCTTCACCATGATACATTTCCCTATGATTCACAGTATAAATGCTGCCTTGATATTAATGACAGTTGCTATCAACTTATTTTGTAAAAGTAGTTATTTTGTCCATATAGAATCAAAGAGTCATATGACATTGAAAAAGACTAATAAGCTAATTGAGACTGCACCAACTATCATGCACCCAGTTAGACTAATCCCAATATAATCTCTCCATTTTCCCCCAGGTTTCTATCAATCACCAACATAATAACAATTTACAGTGGGCAATTAATTCTTCAGCCACGGGTCTTTAGAATGGTGGCCAGAAAGAACTACAATTTACAAATTACTGAACAGGAATGAGGCAATGGCAGTAGAAACAGACAAAGCAAATGCCTTTGTTCTTGCCTTGTGGTTGCTGGAATGGAGGTTGCCATTTTGTGAGATTGCTCTTCCATTTTGTGAACTGTTTGGTGAGCTGGTTTTTGCTGAGGGGTATCTTAATCAGAGTAATTGAATGTGGACACAATGAGTTTTCTGCTGATGATCTGCTAAACTTGAGGTCATTTTCAGATAAGAAGCTCTTTAAAATCACATACTTGTAGAAGGAGTAGCCTGTGATCTGGTGGTCTGCACCCAGTGTTTGTCTGACCTGCCTGGGCTAGTTTAAACCAGTCTGAGTTGCAAAGAACAAAAGAAGTTACCTTGAGCACAGCTCTGTGGGAAAGAGCTGTAAAGCAGTTCTGCTTGTAGCCTTGGGCCAGATACAATGAGAAGCTGACACAGGTCACTCAGCTGAGCTTGAGTCAACAAAATCACAGCTTCACAGATTGATCTCTTAATGAGAAGGATAAAAATGGAGCATTTCAGGAGTACAAGCAGCAGCACCTCTGTGGAGACCAAACATCACCGAAGTAGATGACCCCACGTCAGAAACATGGAAATTAGGATTAAGAGGAACACCTGAACAGCAGAGATCACCTTTTCTATACTTTCACGGAGAATTAGAGAAACTTAGTGGGTGTGCACAAGTATTAAAGTTGTAAATTCACATGCTTTTTAACTGAGTGAATAAAGGTACTTGTCAGTAAATATAGATTCCCTTGTGCCTAACTGATCATTATTATTGAGGGTTAATGCTTGTAACAAGGGTGTGTGAAGAAACTGGAGCACCAAGAGAAAACGCATATGGAGAATGTGAAACGCCTCACAGATGGCACCACAGGTCAGGATTAAATGCGGGTCACTGGAGCCATGACGTCAATCAAGGCTGAAGTGAGATCTGAAGCCACGTCATTGTGACAGAACCCAGCTGAGGAATGAGTAAACAGCACATGATAACACTGTTGGCAGCCTCCTCCATCACATTGCTGAAGCTTGAAGACAAGACGGCAGGCTGTAATTAGGCCTATTGGATGGGCATTGCTTTCCGTTCTCTGTACAGGATTTAACTGGGTATTCTTTCACGATCTTAAAGAAGCCAGTATTGTGACAGTAATGGTAGAGCTTGGCTGGAGCTATACGAAGTTTTACAATATGGTTCTTAAGAATAATACTTGGATTGTTGTCAGGCTCCATGAACTTTGCTCTGTCCATTATTTTTAGCGACTTATTGATTGTATTCAAATGGGTGAGGACTGGTTGAGAATAGAGGTGTTTGAAAGAGACCAAGACAACATGGAGGCATTGAGTCATACACTACAGAAACAGACCTTTCTGCCCACTGAGCCTGTGTTGACTACTGAGCAGCCACTCACAACAATTACACAATGTTACACATTTATTCCAATTCATGCCAGTGCCATTTTTATCCTCACCACATTGTCATCAATTTCACTCCCCCAGCACGTAGATTCATCACTCGCTTACATACTTGAAACAATTTACAGTAGCCAATTACTCTACCAGGCAGCACAGCTTTAGATATGAAAGGGAACCGGAGCATCCAGAGGAAAGCCATGCAGTCACAGGAGGACATGCAAACTCCACACATTGGAAGTATAAGGAAGGAGTTTTACCATTTGCACCACTGCACCACCAAATGGTGGATCGTCCACTTGACACATCATTCTGCCAATGGTTACAAGCTCTTCAGCCTTGTCGTTTGTGCTCATGCACTAGGGTCCCCCATCATTAAGAAAAAGACTACGGTGTATGGAAGTGAGCGTATGACCTACGTGATATTTTACATGCAGAGTAGAGACACGGAGCTAGTGAACGAATAAGTAAGTTGCAAAAATTTTAACAGTTCTCTATATCCTGCAATGATCACACTCATTTTTCAAGAAGACATGCATATAGTAGAAATTGATGATACAGGTTTGAACAAATGGATATCACAAAAATGTGGGTGCAGAAGGGAATTCCAACTACAGGGCTGAAGAACTCACTTATTAACAGAAGAATCTGTCATGGAGAAAGTCCTTGAATTGTCTCCATTCAAATGCTTCACATGGAAAATGTTATTAAAATAGTACTGAGCACATGCTAGATTCACCAAACCATCCAGTGAAAAGTATTGTGGCTGAAAGGTTACTGAGTATCATAAAGAAATATAATAAACCAAGTGTAATAAGGATGGTCAAAGTTATCAATAAGATATTATCTTGGATGCTGTCATGTCCCACTGTAGATCATGTCTCTTCTGAACTGCTAAAGCATCAGAGACTCAGAACACTGTTGAGTCAATTCAGTCAAATCTTGAGGAGATAACGGAAGCAGATGTACTGCATGCTGGAAGGTCTACTGCAAAAATATTTGCATGAGGCACTGTGATCTTTAACAATTGTGACCTAACACATTATCCAACTGCTTCCCATACTGAAATAACAAATACCATGGACTAATTTTGCGAGTGCATTGTTGTTTGCCTGAGGACAGGCAAGGAAATGGTCGAGGCAGGAACAATTACAATGGTTAGAAGACATTTCGACAGGTACCTGAATAGGAAAATCATAGAGTCATAATCATATAGCATGAAAATAGACCCTTCAGCCCAACAGGTTCACGGTGACCAAGTTGCCCATCTTAACCATTCCCATTTGCCTGTGTTTGGTCCATATCTTTCTGAGCCTTTCCTATGCATGTACGTGTCCAAGGGTCTTTTAACTGTTGTTGATATACCTACCTCAATCTCTTCCTTGGGCAGTTCTTTACATATACAGACTACCCTCTGGATGAAAACTCTATCAATGCCCCTCATGATTGTATACACTTTATTTATTTATTGAGATATTGTGTCGAATAGGCTCTTCCTGCAGTTCAAGCCGTGACACCTAGCAATCCCCCAAGCCTAATTACAGGACGATTTACAATAACCAATTAACTGCTATGTCTTTGAACTTTGGGAGGAAACCAGAGCACACGGAGGAAACTCACGTGGTCATGGAGAGAACATACAAACTCCTGACAGGCAGCAGTGGGAATTGAACCCGTGTCACTGGTACTGTAAAGTGTTGTGCTTACCCTGTTATGCCGCAATGCCCATTAAGATCAGTTTAGAGGAATATGGGCTAAACGCAGACAAATGCGGCTAGCTTTGGTAGTCAACCTGGTCAGCATGCATGAGTTTGGCAGAAGGCGCTCTTTCCATGCTGTAGAATTCTATGACTATAATTCTAAGAAAACTGCATGCAAAAATTGCACTTATGGAGAACCAGTGAAAGGTGTCTGCCTTTCTGATTGCAAACTCTAAGCTCTAAATTTAACAAGGGAGATATCCAAAGATCATGCAGGCTGCTGTGAAAAATGTAATCATCTCTAATAGGCCAGTCATTAACAGAAACAAGCAACAACTGGAGAATTTTGTTATTCTTGAGATGTCATCTGTAACCTATATTGCCAATTTACAATCAACTACAGACAGGAACAATTAAAATCTGCATTGAATTTTAAATTCAAACATTACAAAAAAATGTTGTCTTCAGTGCTAGCTATGCATAAATATTTATCGTATTAATTTAATAAAATCTAGTCCCTGTAGATAGGTTTATCCATTTACTCTTTTCTATGTTGTATTGAATCCATTCACTGTGAAGTTCTTACATGACAAGTTCCTCCAACACCATGTGTTCAATTAGTAGCAAATGCCACTGAAATTTTCTTTCTGTTTGTCTGGAAACACATTAGTGTTATTGTTCAGTGGTGAACATTTCTTTCATTCCAGTTCAAGATCTGAAAATGTTCTCAGAATCTTCAATGACGTCTAGCTACTTCAGGTGAGCGAGTGGGGCAGGCAAAGACGGGAGGATTGTTCAAGCTAAATGTGTGATGCCACTGCAGCTGGGTATTGGTTGTGTGCCATTAGCTTATACTTTTCCCAAGCAACTTTCTACCAAACCATGCTGTTTTATTGCACCTTCAACTTCTTTCAAAACACATTCACAGGATTTAGTTGGGGATGTGAGAGGAAATACAGTTGCCAAGTGTTGGTATTTTCCAAGGTGGGATGTGGGAAGGAAGAAAATTGCATATGGATTCTGTCATGCCATGCCAGGGGAGGCAACACTGTCAATTTTAAGAAAATATTGCCTTCTGACAACAAGGTAGTCTGTGTATGTTTGGAATCTGCTATGGCTGAAGACACTGCTACCTCCAGCTTAGATTTTATGTAATTTTGAATTAAAAAGTCAAAAACCACATGACCCTCAATTAATGTAAAATTTGTAATCGGCTCAATTGGTTTATAAGGGTTTCAAAACACCCTTGGAGTTGACAACAAAAATATGTCTGAAAATGTTTTAGGGACAAGGCATTCTTTGAAAAAGGAGCCACTATTGTTTGTGAAATGCAATGGGGAATTTGTATATTGCTGTAAAACAACACCAAGTAATGACTAAAAATCTGTTGTGCATTGCTGGTGGAGCAGGTCTGTTAACTGTTGACCAATCACCAGGTCAGCTCTGTCCAAACCTGTGCAGATGCAATTTCAACTTTAACTTGGAAAATGATGCTGAGATTGGGACATACTGGGACATAGCAGTGATGTAACCTGGAGTCATCGGGTGTTTTGGGTCTTCCAACATCAGACGCTCTCACCCAGGTTGGTCAGGCCCTGGCTTCTGTTCCAGAAATATTGGTCCAATGTCACACTTCTTGATCCATAGCCAATTGAACTCGTTTGGCAACCTTTGTGCAACACATTATAAACACTGGACAGATATAAAGATGAAGATTCTCAAACAAAGCCAGTCTAGTGGCTTTGATCTTGTGTGTTCACTGACCTTTGATTGACACTGGGAGTTCTCTGGGGTCATTTTGGTAGCAGTTTACATTCCACCTCAGGCCAATGTCAAGCAGACTTTAGATGATCTGAGTAATGGGATCAACATGCACGTAACAGTACACCCTAATGCCTTCACCATTGTTTTGGCAGGTTGTAACCAGACCAGTCTGAAAAAATCACTAAGCAACTACCATCAACAGATCACTTGCAATACTAGAGGAAACAACACATTAGACCATTGCTACCCCACCATCAAGAATGCCTACCATGCTATTCCACGCCCTCACTTCAGGAAGCCTGATTACCTGGCTGTACTTCTACTCCCTGCATATAGATTGGAGCGACTGGGCTTGTATACACTGGAATTTAGAAGGATGAGAGAGGATCTGATTGAAACATATAAGATTATTAAGGGATTTGACACGCTGGAGGCAGGAAGCATGTTCCCGCTGATGGGTGAGTCCAGAACCAAAGGCCACAGTTTAAGAATAAGGGGTAGGCCATTTAGAACAGAGTTAAGGAAAAAATTTTTCACCCAGAGAGTGGTGGATATGTGGAATGCTCTGCCCCAGAAGACAGTGGAGGCCAAGTCTCTGGATGCTTTCAAGAAAGAGATGGATAGAGCTCTTAAAGATAGCGGAATCAAAGGTTATGGGGATAAGGCAGGAACTGTATACTGATTGTGGATGATCAGCCATGATCACAGTGAATGGCAGTGCTGGCTCAAAGGGCCAAATAGCCTACTTCTGCACCTATTGTCTATTGTCTATTGTCTATTGTATAGGCAGAGTCTGAAGACTGAAACACCAGCAGTGAGGACCAAGAAGGTATGGACAAGGGAAGCACAGGAGCGCCTACAGGAATACTTTGGATCAGTGAATTGGACTGTATTCAAGGATCCATCTTCAAACCTGGATAAGTATGCTGCAGTTGTTATCGACTTCACTAAAGCCTGTGTGGATGAATGTGTGCCCATAAAGACTTACTGTATTTTCCCAAACCAAAAGCCATGGATGAACCAAAAGGTATGTCATCTGCTGAAGGTTAGGTCTGGGGCATTCAAGCAACATACATCAAAGTTGCTGGTGAACGCAGCAGGCCAAGCAGCATCTATAGGAAGAGGTGCAGTCGACGTTTCAGGCCGAGACCCTTCGTCAGGACTAACTGAAGGAAGAGTGAGTAAGGGATTTGAAAGCTGGAGGGGGAGGGGGAGATGTAAAATGATAGGAGAAGACAGGAGGGGGAGGGATGGAGCCGAGAGCTGGACAGATGATAGACAAAAGGGGATACGAGAGGATCATGGGACAGGAGGTCTGGGAAGAAAGACAAGGGGGGGGGTGACCCAGAGGATGGGCAAGAGGTATATTCAGAGGGACAGAGGGAGAAAAAGGAGAGTGAGAGAAAGAATGTGTGCATAAAAATGAGTAACAGATGGGGTACGAGGGGGAGGTGGGGCCTATTCAAGTCTGGCAACCCAGGCCTGTACCAGAAACACAGGTATGATTTTCAGAGGGCTATTTCAAGGGCGAAGAGACAATTTCAAATGAGATTGGAGGTGACATCGGATATGGCAACTCTGTCAGAGTCTGCAAGATATTACTTCCTACAAAGTGAAACCCCATAGCATGAATGGCAGCGATGCTTCACTACCAGATGAACTCAACACCTTCTATGCCCACTTTGAAAGGGAGAATACAACTACAGCTGTGAAGATCCCTGCTGCACCTGATGACCCTGTGATCTCTGACTCAGAGGCCGATGATAGGTTGTCTTTAAAGTGAGTGAACCCTCACATGGCGGAAGGTCCTGATGCAGTACCTGGTGAGGCTCTGAAAAACTTCTGACAACCAACTAGCGGGAGTATTCAAGGACATTTTCAACCTCTCACTGCAATGGGTGGAAGTTCCCACTTGCTTCAAAAAGGCAACAATTATACCAGGGAATAAGAAGAATAATGTGGGTTGCCTTAATGACTATCACCCAGTAGCACTCACATCTACAGTGATGAGATGCTTTGAGAGGTTGGTCATGATTAGACTGAACTCCTGCCTCAGCAAGGACCTGGACCCATTGCAATTTGCCTATCACCAAAAAGGTCAATGGCTGATGCAATCTCAATGGCTTTAGACCACCCAGACAACACAAGCACCAGGATGCTGTTCATCGACTATAGCTCAGCATTTAATACCATCAATCCTGATTGAGAAGGTGCAGGACCTGGGCCTCTGTACTTCACTCTGCAATTGAATCCTTGACTTCCTAACCGGAAGACCACAATCTGTGTGGATTGGTGATAACATATCCTCCTCACTGATGATTAATACCGGTGTACCTCAGGGCTGTGAGCTTAGCTCACTGCTCTACTCTCTATATACACATGACTGTGTGGCTAGGCATAGCTCAAATACTATCTATAAATTTGCTGATGATACAACCATTGTTGGTAGAATCTCAGGAGGTGACGAGAGGGTGTGCAGGAGTGGGATATGCCAACTAGTGGAGTGGTGCCACAGCAACAACCTGGCACTCTATGTCAGTAACACAAATGAGCTGATTGTGGACTTCAGGAAGGGTAAGATGAAGGAACACATACCAATCCTCATAGAGGGATCAGAAGTGGAGACAGTGAGTACCTTCAAGTTCCTGGGTGTCAAGATCTCTGAGGATCTAACCTGGTCCCAACATATCGATGCAGTTATAAAGAAGGCAAGACAGCGGCTATACTTTATATGGAGTTTGAAGTGATTTGACATGTCAACAAATACACTCAAAAACTTCTATAGTTGTACCGTGGAGAGCAGTCTGACAGGTTGCATCACTGTCTGGTATGGTGGGGCTATTGTACAGGACTGAAAGAAGCTGCAGAAGGTTATAAATCTAATCAGCTCCATCTTGGGTACTAACCTACAAAGTAGCCATGACATCATTAGGGAGCAGTGTCTCAGAAAGGCAGCATCCATTATTAAGGACTTCCAGCACCCAGGGCATGCCCTTTTCTCACTGTTACCATCAGGTAGGAAGTACAGAAACCTGAAGGCCCACACTCAGTGATTCAGGAACAGCTTCTCTCCCTCCACCATCCGATTCCTAAATGGACGTTGAATCTTTGGACACGTCCTCACTTTTTTTAATATACAGTATTTCTGTTTATGGATGTTTTTTAAATCTATTCAATATACATAATTGATTTACTTAGTTATTATTATTTTTTTAAAAATTTTATTTATTATTTATTTTTTCTCTGCTAGATTATGTATTGCATTGAACTGCTGCTACTCAGTTAACAAATTTCACGTCACATGCCAGTGATAATAAACCTGATTCTGATTCTGATTCACTGAAGAAAATCAATGGGCAATTTGAACACAAATTGGATCCTTTCCTGTTACATAGATCACTGATGGGTGCAAACACTGAACTAACACCTTCACAAAATAAAATAAATCATGTGAAATCCATCAAAAGGATCAAGGCAATGGTGTTGGGGACTTTATGTCCAGAAAGAAGCAATAAAACATGATCTGTGTGGTTTCTGACATACTAAGCAGCTGTACATTTGCTCTCTCCGGGTCTGATCCCATTTCTGGTGCTGTCAGTGTGAAGCTTGCATGTTCTCCCCGTGATCGTCCAAGTTTACTCTAGGTTCTCTGGTTTCCATCTATATCTCAAAGATGGGTGTATTGAAAGGCTAATTAGCCACCATAAACTGCTCCTATTATCTAGGTATGTGGTAGAATCCATCGAGGGAGTTGAGGGAAAATTGAAAAGAATAAAATGTGGTTAGTGTAGGATTAATTTAAACAGCTACTTGATGGTCAGTGCAGACTGAGTTGGACAAAGGGCCTTGTTTCATGTTCTGTGGCTCAATGCAGCTGCAATCAGCTTGTTAAATTAAATTACGCATATTAAATTATTACTAAGCTTTAAAGCTACGATCCCAAGGCAGCCAGACCTCCGTAGAGCATGAACTGCACTGGGAAGAGCTGGTTTAAGAGGCATAGAGAGAGATTGTGTACTGTACAATGTCAAAAGGTAGGGCCTATGCCACAGCTTGTTCATGCAGGCCAAGTTGAAGAGGTCTCTTAAATTATCTTTTTCTGTGCCACCTCCGCCAGGGTTAGTCGTGCTCCTGCCCCACGAGGCACAGAGCCGTGCACTTCTGCTACTTCGAGAGATCATTGAGCGAAATATATTGTTGGTCATCTGTTTTGTCATGCTATCCAAAAACATTGTAAGTTTAAACACAGACTTAGCACATTGGAATCTATTATGTATTTTAGGCCTGTCTTATAAAGTATTTTGAAGTCACCATTGATCCTTTAAATAGTGTCGTGGAACAAGGCATGTAATTTTTTTTTATGTGTCTGCCCAATGACAGGCAAATTATGTACTTACATCGTAAGGAATGGAAAGTTTCATTGCTTGATGACTGAAATCATTAAGTGTGAGGTTCGATGTTAAGTGATGCAACATGGATTCTGACAGGAACAAAAAGAGAAACACCAGAAGAACCCAACCAGCCAAGCATCATCTACAGAAAGAGAAACCGGTTAACATTGTGTATTGAAGATCCTTCATCAGAACTGAGGGAATGGTGAACTAACCAAGAATGAAGAAAGACCACGATCTGTGCGGATTGCAAATAACATCTCCACCCACTGACAATTAATACTGGTACTCCTCAAGGATGTGTGCCCATTGCTCTACTCTCTCTACACCCTTGACTGTGTTTGGCAAGGCACAGCTCAAATGCCATCTATAAACTTGAGGGCAACATAATTATTTTTGGCAGAATATCAGGTGGTGATGAGAGGGTGTACAGGTCCAAGATATATCAGCTAGTTGAGTGGTGTCGCAGCAACAGCCTTGCAAATAATGTCAGTAAGTCCAAAGAACTGATTGTGAACTTCAGAAAGGGTAAGATAAGGAAACACACACCAGTCCTCACAGAGGGATCAGAAGCAGAAAAAGTGAGCAATTTCAAGATGCTGTATGTCAATATCTCTGATGGTCTAACCTGAACCTAACAAATCAATGCAACTACAAAGAAGGCATGACAGCAGCTATATTCAATTAGAAGTTTGAGTAGATTTAGTATTTCACCAAAGACACTTGCAAGTTTCTACAGGTGTACCATGGAGAGCATTCTGAATGGCTGCATCACTGTCAGGTATGGGGTGGAAGGGGTGTGCCACTGGATCAAAATAAGCTGCAGAGAGTTGTAAAGTTGGTCGGCTCCACCATGGGCACTGACCTTCATTGTATGCAGGACATCTTCAAGGAGCGATGCCTCAAAAAGGCAGTATCCATCATTGTGGAACCCCATCATTGAGGTCATGCCTTGTCCTCATTGCTACCATCATTAAAGAGGTACAGAAGCCTGGAGGCACACACTTAATGATTCAGGAACAGCTTCTTCTCTCTGCCATCCAATTTCTGAATGAACATTGAATCCATGAACACTATCTCACTACTTTTTTATTTCTATTTTTGTACTATTTATTTAACTATTTAATAAATATGTATAGACCACTGTAATTCACAGGTTTTTTTTATTTTTATGTATTGCATTGTACTGCTGCAGCAAAGACTGCAATGTCTACAGCATATGCTAGTTCTGATTCTGATGTGAGTGAGATGGAACAAAGGAAATTTTGGTAGTAGGGTGAAAGGATGGACAGCCATTGAGTGGATAGTTGAACTCCTTTGTCTTTGAAATGTATTACTAACATTGCAGCCTGTGGGATATTGCATGGTCTGTCCTACTGGGATGTGCTGAGCAGGTCAGAATGTACAAATGAAAGGAAATAAAAAGAGGGAGGGCAAGAACAAATTGCTGATCCTGATGCAATCAGAAGGAAAAATGGAGCTGTCTGAAGATGGGGAATTCAAACTGAGTCCTGTTGTTCCTTGAGCTTACGTTGGACTTTGTTTTAACAGTGCAGGAGGTCATAGATGTTGATGTCAGGGTGGAAGTAGGATGGTGAGTTAAAGCGGCAACCAATTCAAAGCTCAGTGCCACTCCTGCACGATGTGATAACCCGATTTGAAATGTATTTGACTTTTCCTATGTAGAGACCAAAGTGACTGGAGTCTCAGTCCAATGTTGAGACTGATGTGATTTCAACTGGAAATGATTGCACAATCACTCATGGCTAGATAATGTTGAAGCTTTTATCTTCACCACAATGTGGTTCAGTTTTTAGTCATTTGTTTGTTAGATCCATTACAACAGTGATGATGAGTTAGTGAAGGTTGAGAATTGTGGAAAGGATACCAAGAGGTAGACTGGTGTAGTTTGAAACTCCTGTAAAGAGCCAGTTAAAATTCAATGGAGATGGAATTTGGGGCAAGACACTCGAGGAGACTTGATCTAGTGTTAAGTTGAAATTGAAGCAGCTTGCTTCACTGATATACACTGGTTAATGTTGTCCATGTGAGCAGTAATTCTACTCCCATATATTCATTCCTTCCTCTCTTCCTCACTGGTGTAAATCCCTCTCAAGAAAGCAAACGATAGCACAACAGTAGTTTTGGCTCATTGTCATCAACTTTGAGACGGCATACAGAGAGGAGGTGGAAGAGCTCAAAGCCTGGTGCCAAGCAAATAACCTTTTTCTTAAAGTCAACAAGACAAAGGGGATGGCTATCCACTTCAGGAGAGCTCGCACCACTCACACTTCCTTTACGTTGGCAATACAGCAGTGGAAACTGTAAGCAGTTTCAAACTCCTGTGAGTGCACATCACACATACTCTCCCACTGTCCCAGAACACATCGTGTACAGTCAAGAAAGCTCATCAATGCCTCTGCTTTCTGTGGAAAGTGAAGGGAGCTGGACTATGCACATCCACTTTCACATCATTCTACAGATGCACAGTAGAGAGCGTCCTAACAATCTGCATCACTGCATGGCATAGAAACTGCACTGCAGTATCAGGAAAGTTCTGCAATGGGTAGTCAAAACTCCCCAAAGCATCACTGGCACCAGCCTACCCACCACCAAGGAGGTATGTACAGAAAGATGCAGGAAAAGAGCCCATAAAATCATGAAGGATTCCATGCACCCTGCACATTCTCTGTTTGTCTCACTCCCATCAGGGAGGAGGCTACCTAGCATATATTTTAGGACCACCAGAATGAGAAACAGTTACTTTCCCCGAGCAGTAAGGCTGATCAGCACCTCCAGTTATTCATTCCACCAATAATTTATTATTTCCCTTCAGTCATCTTATGTACAGCCCAACATCACTTTATGGACATAAAATCAATCCACATTTACAGTATAGAACAGGGGTTCCCAACCTTTTTTTTGCCATGGGCCAATACCATTAAGCAAGGGGTCCATGGACCCAAGTTGGGGAGCCCTGGTATAGAAGCTATCTTATTTTATTTATTGTGTTTTTATTGTTATTGTGTTCTTTATCTTTTGTGGTTTTTGTGCTGCAACAGATTTAGAGTAACAATTATTTTGTTCTTCTTTATACTTGTTTACAAGAAATGACATTAAACAAACTTGAATCTTGAATAAAAAGTGAATGCAGAACTGGGCTGCAAGCACAGAGAGGATTTTTAATCACAATATTATTTGGAAAGTTGTTCATGACTTGACCCTGTCATATTAGTTTGTAATTAATTTTATTTGGCATGTGGCCAGTTTTGTCAGAAGGTAGTTTTCAGCAGTATGTTTCATTTTTAAATGAGTGCAAAGGATTATACTTCAAAACTAGGATTTTAAGATACACTTTGGCAAGCATAGAACATTGAACAGCACAGCACAGAAGCAGGCCCTTCGGCCCACAATGTTGTGCTGAACCAGCTAAAAAATAAATCAAAAATCCCTCAAAAAACATAGAACAGTACAATATAAGATGGAAATTTTGTCACCAATATTGAGACTAATTTTATTCATCAAAATAAAATTCAAAAACCCTGTATTTCCTCCGCTTATCATTCAGGGCATATCCTTTTCCAATTAGTATCATATGGAGGAGGTACACAAAGCTAAACTTCCATACTCAATGATTCTGAAACAACTTCTTCTCCTCCACCATCAGATTTCTGAATGGTCCATGGACATATGGACACCATCTTGTTAGTCGCTTTTTTTGTACTCTCTATTTTGTAATTTATAGTAATTTTATGTCTTTGCACTGCACTGCTGTCACAAAACAGCAAATTTCATGTTGTATAAGTAACTGATAATAAATCAAATTAAGATTCAGAAATCATTTTCAAAAAAATCTGATCTTACAAAATGTAATAATTGACAGAATGGAACCAATTTTATGAGTGTTATTCAATTTCGTAAGAAAAATAATGAGCACCCAAAGTTGGTACTTCATACTTAAATGAGAGCATAACTCACAAGGAAGTCCTTTGTGTTATCTTTTAGCACAATTCTCTTCAGTATGTGGCAAAATGCAGCCTCACAAGTTTGATATGAAAGGCAGCTGATATAAATGGAAGTGATGCCTTCAATCTGTACCAATTTTCCCCAATGGGAAACAAGCATGGTAGCACTATTACAACCTTGCTTGGTTGTCAGGATATTTTACCCAACACAATCACCACTGAGCAGTTCTAATGAACTTCATATGTTCGCTGACTGCTAAAGATTGATGGTTTTTTTAAAAAGACAATCAGAAGAAACTTCCTGCTGTACTTCACAGTACACACTGAGTAGTACAATATATAGTTTTCTTTACAAACCTGGACATACATTTGATTTATCACCAATGCTTGGGAAAGATTACTCTCAAAGGTAGTGCAACAGTGTTGTGGCTATATTGTTGTGCTAGTAATCTAGAAGCCAGGGCTGATAATTCTGAGAAGGTGAGTTCAAGTCTTGCCAGGGCCCATATTAAGAATTTAAATTTAGTTTAGAAAATCTCCACAAATTCAGATGGAATATGTTATAGTAAATGGAACCCTACACATTGGTTCATTTATGCTCTTTACTGCTGATATGGGGCTTTGGTTCTACAGCATCACAAGTTGTCAAGTACTCAACTACAATTGTTCTAACTAATAACTAGAGCAACTTATAAGACAATAAGACCATAAGATATGGAGTAGAATTGGGCTGCTCTGCCATTTCATCATTCTGATCCAATTTTCCTCTCACCCCAATCCCTTCATGCTCTGACCAATGAAGAATCTATAAACCTCAGCCTTAAATATACATAAAGTCTTGGCCTGCACAGATTCACCATGCTCTAGCTAAAGAAATTCCACGTCATCTCCATTCTAAAAGAATGCCTCTCTATTCTGAATCTGTGTCCTCTGGTTTTAGACCTTTCCACCATAGGAAACATCCTCTCCACATCAAGTCTATCAAGGCCTTTCACCATTTGATAGGTTTCAATGAGGGCACCCCTCATTCTTCTGAACTCTAGTGAATACAGGTCTAGAGCCATCAATTACTCTTTGTATGACAAGCCATTCAATCCTGAAATCATTTTCGTGAACCTCTTTTAAACACTCTTCAGTTTCAGCACATTCTTTCTAAGATAAGGGGCCCAAAACTACTCACAATACTTCACAGAAAAAAAAAGTACAGTTGAAATTTTGGCCCGAAATGTTGACTACTTTTTTCCATAGATACTGCCTGTCCTGCTGTGTTCCTTCAGCATTTTGTGTGTGTTGCTCAGATTTCCAACATCTGCAGATTTTCACAATTTTTTTTGCATTTTCTCTCCATTTAGAAAATAGTCAGCTTTTTTATTTCTTCTGCCAAAATGCATGACCATAATTTCCCAACGCTGTATTCCAGCTGCCATTTCTTTGCCCATTTTCCTAAAGGTTTGTTCACAATACCCCAAGTGAGGTCTCACCAGTTCTTTATAAAGTGTCAACATTCACCCTGCCCTCAAGTTTAACTGGTCCATTTCCGACACCTCCCTCCCCTTTCAAGATCTTTCCATCTCTGTCACTGGAGACAGCTTATCTACTGATGTCTACTATAAGCCTACTGACTCTCACAGCTATCTGGACTATTCCTCTTCTCACCCTGTCCCTTGCAAAAAAATGCCATCCCCTTCTCGCAATTCTTCCGTCTCCACCGCATCTGCTCTCAGGATGAGGCTTTTCATTCCAGGACAAAGGAGATGTCCTCCTTTTTTAAAGAAAGAGGCTTCCCTTCCTCCACCATCAACTCTGCTCTCAAACGCATCTCCTCCATTTCACGCACATCTGTTCTCACTCCATCCTCCTGCCACCACACTAGGAATAGGGTTCCCCTTGTCCTCACCTACCACCCCACCAACATATAATTCTCCGTAACTTCCGCCACCTCCAACAGGATCCCACCACTAAGCACATCTTTCCCTCCCCCCCCCGGCTTTCCGCAGGGATCGCTCCCTACACGACTCCCTTGTCCATTCGTCCCCCCATCCCTCCCCACCGATCTCCCTCCTGGCACTTATCCTTGTAAGCGGAAAAAGTGCTACATATGCCCTTACACTTCCTCTCTTACCACCATTCAGGGTCCCAGACAGTCCTTCTAGGTGAGGCGACACTTCACCTGTGAGTCGGCTGGGGTGATATACTGCGTCTGGTGCTCCCGATGCGGCCTTCTGTATATTGGCGAGACCCGACTCAGACTGGGAGATCATTTCGCTGAACATCTATGCTCTGTCCGCCAGAGAAAGCAGGATCTCCCAGTGGCCACACATTTTAATTCCACGTCCCATTCCCATTCCGATATGTCTATCCACGGCCTCCTCTACTATAAAGATGAAGCCACAATCAGGTTAGAGGAACAACACCTTATATTCCGTCGGGGTAGCCTCCAACCTGATGGCATGAACATTGACTTCTCAATCTTCCGCTAATGCCTCACCTCCCCCTCGTAACACATCCCTTATTTATTTATTTATATACACACTTTATTTTACTCTCTCTCCTTTTTCTCCCTCTGTCCCTCTCACTATACCCCTTGCCCATCCTCTGGGCTTCCCCCTCCCCATTTTCTTTCTCCCTAGGCCTCATGTCCCATGATCCTCTCATATCCCTTTTGTCAACCAATTGTCCAGCTCTCGGCTCCATCCTTCCCCCTCCTGTCTTCTCCTAACATTTTGGATCTCCCCCTCCCACTCCCACTTTCAAATCTCTTACTAGCTCTTCTTTCAGTTAGTCCTGACGAAGGGTCTCGGCCCGAAACATCAACTGTACCTCTTCCTAGAGATGCTGCCTGGCCTACTGCGTTCACTAGCAACTTTTATCTGTGTTGTCAACATTACATACTATTTTTATATTCTAAGGAGGAGAAGATTGCGATGTGACACAGCTTGCGCAGCCACTCCGGTGAATTATATCTGTAATCTGTCAAGTAGGGTGCCGTGCACAATCCTGATTTGATGGACACTCTGAAATGCCTTTTTCTCTGCTGCTATTACTGTGTGATCCAGAATCTCTGGAGGGGAAGGCCCCAAATCCTTGGCTTTGCTTGTTGCTTGGCAGCCGGGACAGGGTCGAATCACTCGGCAGAGATGCTGCTCGGTGCTCAGTGTCAAAGAGCTGGTCAGAAGCTTGACGTTTTTGGACGGACTCAGAGTCAGCTGTGGTCGGGTGCTTCCAATGCATCGACAGTTGTCGGTGCCTGGAGGTTTATGGCAGAGAGAGTTTCTGCCTTCTGCCGCCTGCTATCTGGTACTATCAGGAGTCGATTGGAACTTTGAGACTTTTTTTTACCGTTCCCATGGTCTGATCTTTATCAAATTATGGTATTGTTTTGCACTGCTGTAACTATATGTTATAATTATGTGGTATTGTCAGTGTTAGTCTTTGGTTTGTCTTGTTTTTTTTGTGATATCTCTCTGGAGGAACATTGTATCATTTCTTAATGCATGCATGCATTTCTAAATGACAATAAACAAGGACTGAGTGTCTTAATAATTTAATCTTGAAATGAATGCTAACATTCCATTTGCCTTCCTCACCATCAACTCAACCTGCAAATTAACCTTTAGGGAATGCTGCACAAGGACTCCCAAGTCCGTTGGTGTCTCAGTTTTTTTTTTTGCATTTTCTCTCCATTTAGAAAATAGTCAAACTTTTTATTGGTCTCGGCCCAAAACGTCGACTGTACCTCTTCCTATAGATGCTGCCTGGCCTGCTGTGTTGACCAATAATTTTTATGTGTGTTGCAACCTTTTTATTTCTTCTGTCAAA
The DNA here is from genome assembly GCF_963921235.1 of Mobula hypostoma. Lineage (NCBI taxonomy): Eukaryota > Metazoa > Chordata > Chondrichthyes > Myliobatiformes > Myliobatidae > Mobula > Mobula hypostoma. The sequence goes on from NC_086117.1 coordinate 37,146,939, forward strand.
GTGCATGACCATAATTTCCCGACACTGTATTCCATCTGCCATTTCTTTGCCCATTTTCCTAATCTGTCTAAGTCTTTCTGTCGCCTCTCTACTTCCTCAAATCTGCAGCCCCTCCACCTATCTTCATACTGTCTGCAAACTTTGCAAACAAGCCATTAATTCCAACATCCAAAAAAAATCACATATGATTTAAAAAGAATCGGTCCTAACATAGTTCCTGTGGAACATCATTAGTCACCAGCAGCCAAGCAGAAAAGGTTCCCTTTATTCTTAATCTTAGTCTCTTGACAATCAGCCACCACTTTATCCATGCTAGAATCTTTCCTGTAATACCATGGGCTCATACCTTGTTAAGCAGCCTCACATGTGGCACCTTGTAAAAGTTAAAAGAAAACCCAAGTACACAATAACTGAAGTCCTGACGAAGGGTCTCGGCCTGAAACGTCGACTGTACCTCTTCATAGAGATGCTGCCTTGGCCTGCTGCGTTCACCAGCAACTTTGTTGTGTGTTACACAATATCAACCAATTTTCTTTTGTCTATCCTGAATGTCATTTCTTCAAAGAATTCCAACAAATTTCTCAGGCGAAATTTTCCCTTGAGGAAACCATGTTGACTATGGCCCATTTTATCATGTGCCTCCAATATCCTGAGATCTTGTCCTTAATAATTGACTCCAACATCTTCCCAACCACTGAGGTCGGAATACCAGGCCTATAGTTTACTTTCTTCTGCCTCTTTCCCTTCTTGAAGAGTAGAGTGACATTTCCAATTTTCCAGTCTTCAGGAACCATTCCAGAATGTAGTGATTCTTGATTGACTATTACTAATACCTCCACAATCTCTTCAGGCACCTCTTTCAGAACTCTGAGGTGTATGCCATGTAGCCAAGGTGACTTATCCACCTTCAGACCTTTCAATTTCCCAAAAACCCTTTCTCTGGTTATGGTAACTTCACACATTTCATGCCTTCTGACACCTGGAGCTCCATCATACAGCTAAGGTCTTATACAGTGAAGACTGATGCAAAATACTTATTCAGTTTGTCCACTATTTCATTTTTCCCCATTACTACCTCTCCAGCATTGTTATGAAAGCAAGTATCCATCAATTCAAGGACAATCAGGGACAAGCAATAAAGACTCATCTTGATAATGGTGCTCAAATCAATGTAAGTAATTTCTCATCAAAGCTCTTTCCCAGTGAACTTTTTTAGTATCTTTTAATGCCATTTATTTGGTCACCTTGACAAAGAGCATTGGAGCTATCCACAAGCAGTCTGATGGTGCAGTGATAAGGCTAATTCCATTGTATTCAGCATCCAGACCTGTTTCCCCTCCCTTCTGCATGGTTGAAACTGCAGCGAATGCTGGAAATGATGTTACATTGACCCGGACATCACAACATTGCAGAAATTGTGAGTTATTTTCTTCATGTCCATCTCTCTCTGACCTTTTATAAATGTGCCCTCTCATTTATATTTCCCCTTACTCTTCTGACCAAATACAATGTATCACATTTTTCAACATTAAATTTCATCTTCCAACCTTTTACCTATTTTAAATGCCGGTCGAAATCTCCTTCAGATCCATTCATGACCACTAAGCAGTTCACAGTGCTCTTATGCTACAGACTTGGAAAGCTTTCCCAGCAAGTCCAAGTCTAAATATTAATATACAATATATTAAGACAAGAGTGATCCTAGAACTAAACTATTGGAGTCTCAACTATCCACTTCCCTCCAGTCCAAAAAAAAAGATTTCACAACTATAATATTACCTGTGACATAGCCAAATTTCTATCCATGCTGCTGCAGGCCTTTTAACTCATGGTCTTTGGTCTTGATGAGAAGCCTACTATGTGTCACGTTACCAAATACTCTTCTGATGCCCATATATACTTTATTAACCATGTTTTCCTCATCAACTTTCATTGCTTCATCAAAAAATCTCTCGCAAGATAAGTAGATGTGTTTTGCCTTCAACAAATCCAGATTGTCTAGTCAGCAGCTCATTCTGTGCCAGATTATTGCTTCTCAAAATTCCCTTATCACCAAGGATGTTGACTCTCCTGTAGTTACTGGATTTAGCCTTAGTACAAAGTCTTGATGGAAGTGAAACCTTTGACATATCCAATCCTCAAGCATCAGCACTGAATCTATCAATGTCTGGGAAGTGTGCACCCAGGTCTTCTGCAATTTCCTCTATTATTTCCCTCCCCATCCTTGGAGGCATTCCATCTGATCAAAGTGATCTATCCATTTCATCCATAGCTAGGTTTTCCATTGCATCTTCTGTCAATTAATACTCCAAGCAGATTCTGAACTACATCTTCCCCTGCTAAACTTCCGGCAATACTTTCTTCTTTTGCATAGTATTCTTTAGACACCTTAGCTATATTCTCTGCCTTTATGAATAGGTTTTCTTTCTGGTCCCTAATTTGTCTCTCATCTCTTCTCTATAATAGTTTTCTTATTCAAATGCATACTTTTTTTAGTATTCCTTTTGTTACCAGTATTTTCTCATGCTTTGTTTTTGCCTCTCTTTTTCCCTATTCATTTATTCTATAATTGACCCAGTTTTCTCTTGTGACTGTTATCTATCATCATCAGGCGCCATGCCAAGATTGAGCTTTGTCTGCCCATGGCCCACATACTCCTGTTTCAGGTCAAGTGGATCAATTCATTGGTATTCATTTCCAGTTCTCTGGCTGCTGTCTCCATCATCATTTGTCTTTGCCTTCCTTTTGCTTTCTTCCCTTCAATCTTTCTCTTAATTACCATGCATTCTAACTCCTCTTTCCTAATTACATGTCCAATGAAGTTACGTTGCCTTTTCATGATCTCATACATTATTTCTCTTTTTGTGCTTGCTCTGTTCATGACATCCTCATTAGATATTCATTTCATCCATGATATTCTTTGCAACCTCCTCAAAAACCACATCTCTGCTGCTTCAATTCATTTCTTCATGTTACTAGATGTTATCAAATATTCTGATCCATATAACATAACTAGATAAACGTAACATTTCAGTACTCTGAGGTGGGTTGTGCCTAGTTTAGTGTTGGTCAGTATACTCTTCATTCTCATAAAGGTGTCTTTTGCCATCCCTATTCTTCTTTTGATGTCCATGTCGTGCCTGCCATCTGATGTCACCCAGCTTCATAAGTAGCAAAAGTTCTGTACTTGTTTTATGTCTTCACCATTTATTTTCAGCCTGCAGATAGGATTGTCCTTCTTTTTGGATATCACCATACGTTCTGCCTTTTTACAATTGGCAGATAGACCCATTTTTGAACTTTCTTCAACAACTATATCAATTGAGTTTTGTAGTTCTTCCTCTGTACTTGCAATTAACACAGTGCCATCCGCATGTCTGAAATTATTGATGTTTTCACCACCAACTTTGATTCCAAGATGTCTCTTATCTTTTGTAATATTGTTTCACTGTACACAATAAACAAATCAGGGGAGAAAACACACCTTTGTCTAACGCCTCTCTTGATATTCGTAAACTGACTCACTTCTCCATCTATTCTTACAGCGGCAGTTTGTTCCCAGTACAGATTTCTGATTAGGCAGAGGTCTTTCGAATCTAGATCCAGAGTTTCCTGTAATATTTCAAACAACTTATTGTGCTTCACTTTATCAAATGCTTTGATAAAGAATATCACTGGTAAAAAGCTCCTCTGTTCTTCAGGTGGATGTTTGAAAGCAAAGGACGATACCATTATCATGGGAAAAGATGAGATTATGAACAGATGGACTGAGTATATTCAGGAATTGTTTGAAGACGATCGAGGCGAAAAACCAGAAATTAAGAAGAACGTTGAAGGTTATCCATTATATGATCTTTTTTCATTGCTCTCATTTTCCTCCTTTATTGTTGATGACGGTAGCTTTGACTCCTCTATCCTTCTGCAGTTAAAATGCCTCCACCTTTGCTCAATCAATGTACCTGGGCAAGATCTTATTTTATTGAAATTGTCCCTTCTCCCAATATCATTCTTACATTGTGTCATTATTTATATCCTTTTGCATGGTTATTCTGAACATGATATTATGATCTAATGATACTGCCTGACCTAATGACTGTTTCCAGCATTTTCTGTCTTTAATTGTATAATAATTTGATCACTACTTCTTTAATATTCACCCTTCCATCATGCCGGGAAGGATGATAATGTGGATGATCACACAATAAAGGGACACTGTTGATTCCAGAGAAAGTTAAAGAGATTAATGGGTAGTTAGAATTAAATCAGAGATAAGTGCATGATGCTTCAGGGAAAAAGTATGTGAGCTATATAATCTGAATTAAAGCTGTCCTTCAAAGAAAACAAATACTTATCCTAAGCCAATATTATAACGTTAAAATTTGCAACACATTTTCAGAATCCTGGGAGTATAGAAATATATTTTATGAATCTTTGTCTGGATTATTAGCTCAATAAACTGGAATTGAAAATATATTTAAAGCTAATACTAAATAGTTATTTTGATAGGGAGGTTGGTAAATGGTGTTCAGTTTATTTCTTGATAACAAATGTTGGCAGTTTATCAGAGTAAGTAATTGAGCCAGGCGAAGATTCATCCCTGTGGAATCATAATGAACTATAGTTTATCTGTCCACAAATTTGTCATCAATTGGTCTTTAAAGGCCATTGCCATTAAACAAGTGTAGTCTCTATATCTTGGCAATAAACTGTTGACCAATCAAGAGGAATACAGAATCTCTGTCACACGAGATTCTCAGAGGATACCTCCAGAATTTATTTCATCCTTGGTGTGCTCTTCAGCTTTGGTTGGAAAGAACTTTCCATGGCCAAATGCCAAACATACTATATTTTGATGGGAATTCTAACATGCAGCATGTCTCGAGCATGGAGTTGCAGCATTCACAGATCAAGTGGAAGTCTAAAAATATGTATGTAAGTCACCTGGTGTGCGTGCAATCTTTTGAGAACAAAATAGAGTAGTGAGGGCCTAATTTGCCCCCATCACGAAAAACAACACATCAGAAAATCAGATGCATCTCGATATAAAACAAAACATAGTGCAAATTCTCAGAGGAACAGGAGGTCCCTCTGGATATGAAGGTTTTGGACTAGATTAGCCATGCCATCACTTCAGGAGTTGTTGGTGATGTAATCAAGGTTCAAAGTTCAAAGTACATTTATTACTGAACTATGTATACTGTATACAACTTTGAAATTCATCTCCCTATATGCAGCCACAAAATAAAGAAACCAATTGAAAAAAGAAGACTGTCAAAAACACAATCTGCAGAGAAAAAAAAAAACAAATCATGCAAATCATGAAGTAAGCAAGTAACATTCAGAATTGAACTTCAGGAAAATGAGTTCACGGCCACGAGTCCGGTCATCACTGCAGCCGGTCCAGGAACCCATTAGTTGCAGGCCACAGTCTAAGTTCAGTATAGAGATGGGTAAGCCTCACAGAGTGGTGACATGACCCAACACCCGGACCTTTTCAATCTAGCCCTGTGCTTAAATGGTGCCAAACAGTGAGTCGGTGCTCACTCTCTGGCACTTTGATATGCTCTCAGGCCCAGAGCCCACCACCTCAATTCAGCATACACCAACCCTTCCAATTTGGCCCAGTGATTAAATCTGTCAAACTTTGGCTTTCTCCTCACTCTTGGGCCCAGGCTCCGCTGCCTTGCCTCAGATATGCCATTTCAAATCTGCTCCAAGACCGCTCCAGCAACAGTCAAACATTGGTTCATTCCCTGCTCTCAGGCCCGGGCCCCACTGCCTCAATTCAACATGCCACAATGCAACCACCCTGCACATTTGAGTCTTCAGTTCGCAACACAAAAAATTCCACGTTATACTGGCAGTTCAAACGCCCTGCTCCAAAAGAAAATGTGTGAATAATGAAGCAGTTAATAGTTGTGTTTGCTGCCAGCAAGTTGTAGTTGTGCTTCACCAGTACCATCTTAAACTAGATAACCTACCAATAGATTCTAATATGCCTCCTTGCCAGTGCCTCCCTGTTGTCATTGTATCTACTGAAAACTATGTGCTAATCCTTTCTGAATGAAAATAATTTTGTAGTCCCACCTTTTCATATCTGGATTTTTAGTTCCATTACAGATTGACACAGTATACTCTACAACTTCAACAAAAGGACCAGGACATCTAGCGTCAGCAGGACACCATTCAGACTCTTGAGCCTGTCCCACCACTCATTAGTATCATGGTTGATCTGATATTCCTCGCCCATTTTCTGCCTTTTTCCTATTACTACTGATTCCATTACTATAAGAGACCATAAGACACAGGAGCAGAATTATGCCATTTGGCATCGAGTCTGCTCCACCATTTAATCTTGGCTAATCCTTTTTTCCCCTCTTCAGCCCTACAAGAAAATGTTAAATGATGACTCTGGTGGGGCTCGAACCCACAACCTTTGAATTACTCTTCAGTTCACTCTTAGAAGTCCAACACGCTGTCCATTGCGCCACAGAGCCACACACATTACTGATTAGAAATACTGTCCATCCCTTATCTTGAATATATACCATAACTTTGCACTCCACAACATTCTGTAGCAAAGGGTTATAAAGACTCACAACCTTATGAGAGATTCTTTGTATTTCAGTCTTGAACAGGCTTCCCCTCATGACTATGCCCTCCAGTTCTTGATCTTGTCAATAAAAAGAATCACCTTCTTGGTATTTATCCTATCTGATCCCCTGCACATTTCAATAAATTATTGATCATTTTTATAAACTCTAAAAAAATGTGCCAACATGTTTAACCTTTTCTCATCTGAGCACCCCTCTGTAATGGAAATCATTCCAGAGAATATTTCCTAAGCTGTCTCCAATGAAATACTAGCTGTCTTTAAACATAGAAACTAAAAGATTTGCAGTACCCGACACAGACTCTTAATAGGATGAATTATTAAGGAAGCAATAGCAGCACATCTGGAAAATCATAATGCAATTGAACAGTGGCACAGCTTCATGATTCCTTTATCTTTGTTAGAAAACAAAGTATCTGGTCATTTCTGAAACTGCTGGCAGATATAATGCTGCTCACTTTACATTCCTGACCATTTCAAATGTTAACCCATCAGGGAAGTATGTAAATAGCAACAAACTTTGCAGTCAGTACTAACTTACTATGCAATTCCTCCACTTTTGATGCTCTAGGTTAAAAGGTTAGATTTATATATTTGCTCCCATATATATAGTTTGATTAAGCATTTTTGTTTATTAAAAAAATTAATTACGGGTTATAAGTAAAAATATGTTAATTACAAACATCATTGCACTGCCATGTGATGTACATACACCTCATTTAAAATAAACTCAAAGTTAGATCCACTTTTTGGACTCCCATGTCTTTCTTTGAATTAATTTGATGTTTTGAAGTTACAAAACCTAAGAGTTTATGATTGTCATAGTGAAGTGAATGGAATTGCAAGCTCCAGTACCCAAACAGCATTGTAACTTGTAAGATCTGAAGAAATTAAATGGAGAAGTGATGATGCAACCCCTGATATTCAGCACCTTAGTGATGTGTCAATGTTCATTTTGAAATCTCTGCTTTGGAGGAAGGAAATCTCTGAAATGATTTGGACTAGCAAGATCAACTATCGATAAATTGAATTAAATTGTTTTCCTCTTTTTAAAACTCAGTTCAGTTTACCCAGAAGAATGAGCAAATCATTCAAAAAGACAGCTGACTTCAATATAAAATAATGTCAGCTAGATAAGAGATGATTGGTTTTAACCTTATAAAGTACAATAAAGTTTTAACTTTATTCCAGTTAGATTAAGACACGACCCACCCAGCCAACACACTTTTCATCCTTCTTCCCTTCGGGAGAAGGCTCAGGAGCTTGAAGACTCGTACGGCCAGATTTGGGAACAGCTTCTTTCCAACTGTGATAAGACTGCTGAACGGATCCTGACTGGGATCTGGGCCGTACCCTCCAAATGTCCGGACCTGTCTCTCGTTTTCTTTGCACTACCTTACTTTCCATTTTTCTATTTTCTATTTATGATTTATAATTTAATTTTTTAATATTTACTAATTTTTACTATTTTTAATATTTGTAATATTTAGTATTTGCAATCTAGGGAGTGGGAAGCGCAGAATCAAATATCGCTGTGATGATTGCACGTTCTAGTATAAATTGTTTGGCGACAATAAAGTATAAAGTATAATAACTAGTCATTTATGTAGAGATATAATAGGGCAGCATGAATTATGTGTGTATTAAAATTATTTAAAATTAATTAAAAATATATTAAGAAATAAATATATTAAACTCCAAATACCATTCTGTTTCAATGAGATTTTGGTGGGTTTCAATGGCAAAGCACAATGTCAATGGTTGTGTGAAATCTGTTCCCTTTACATCAGGCCCATGGAGATGTCTTTGATCACTGAAGAGGAGAATGCCCCTCTTCATGCATCCTCAAAGAGTTGTTTGAGGAAACAGTATGGTTATATTGAACTTCAGGCACAAGTAAGATTGACATATGAGAGCATATAGTCACAGATGACTTGCTGAAACTTGAGAGGAAGAACTACAATGTTGTTCCTTCGACTCTCAGAACAGTGAAAGGCTACCTCATGGGTGGCAGAGTAGCATAATGGTTAGCATGAAGCTTTACAATACAGGCAACCCAGGTTCAATTCCCACTTCCGTAAGGAGTTTATATATTTTCCCTGTGCCACATGGCTTTCCTCCGGGTGCTTCAGTTTCTTTGCACAGTCCAAAGACGTGCTGGTTGATAGGTTAACTGGGCATGGTAAATTGTTCTGTGAGTAGGTTAGGATTAAATAGGGGATTGGTGGTTCGGCATGGCTCGAAGAGCCAGAATGTCTTATTCCACCCTGTGTCTCAACAACTAAAAAAAATTCCCGCACATATGCTACCATTGTTTCAACCTCAAGAACTAAGGCTGGCTTGCCTGACAGACCCTGAGCTAGAGGTGTTTGTTCTTCTCACAATGGACTCGGAGAAATTTGAGGCAGATTCTGCTCATGATGGTAAGGCATATGAGCTAAAGGTTTACTCTCATTTGCCCTGCAGAGGGAAGGACATTTCTCACACGATTTATCTCTGCTCCTGTAAGAGACCAATCAGCTAACTAGTTGCATCTCCCTATTCCAACCAAACAGATAGCCGCTAACATGTAGGATGCGTTTCTTCTGTCAGAACAAGACAACAGTAATTTAAAATAGCCCCTGATATCACTGACGCATCCTGTGAAATCATGACTTTTCATCCTTGTGTAGGGTTTGGGAACCCTACACAATCCATCCAGATTTAGGAACAGCTTCTTTCCAACCGTGATAAGACTGCTGAACCTGGATCTGGGCCGTACCCTCCAAATATCCGGACCTGCCTCTCATTTTTTTTTGCACTACCTCGCTTGCCATTTTTCTATTTTCTATTTATGATTTATAATTTAAATTTTTAATATTTACTATCGATTTGTAATCCAGGGAGCGGGAAGCGCAGAATCAAATATCGCTGTGATGATTGTATGTTCTAGTATCACTTGTTTGGTGACAATAAAGTATAAAGTATACAGTTTGTCAATCTCCAAGGAGCTAATGACTATCTCCTCCAAGCTCTTTACATGCTTCTTCCCCTTCCAGCATATAGGGCTGATCTCCTGCCATGCATCTTGCATCTTTGTCCCATCATGGGTCTGACCTCTACCACACAGCAGTTTCGCAGAAGCTGCAGAGTGCTTTGCTTCTCTCCACCTGCCATGGGGAAGAGTCCTTGAAAGGCTGGTACACTTCTGTGGTTCCTACACCAACCAGTTGCACTGGTTTATCCTGATCCCATGGGAATTCATCCAGGAAATGCATTAACACTTCTTTCTGGAGGTACAGCTCACCAGCACAGATGTACACATGCTTTTGAACAAATTCACAAAATTTTAATGGGGTCTCTCAAATTAGTTTTGGCAATACACAGGATGACTTTTCAATGTTAACTTGGTGCAATCCATTTTCTAGTATTGTGTTATTTCATCTTGTCTTTTTAATAATTTAGATTATGGAGAAAATATTGTATTAACCACTGGGGAGACATTCTGGAGCCTTACTTGAAATGTCAAAATAAAGTGCAGTCTCTCTCAATCTATGGTATTGTTTAAAGATAAGGTTTGCTTTACTTTTCAGGTCAATATTTATTCCCCAAACAACACCCCACCATATCATTGATACTTGTGGATCATTAAATACATCAGGATTGACAGTTTCATAAAACAATGACTACACCTAAGAAAGTACTTATCTGTCTGCAAAAATGTTTTGGAATTTCTTGAGAACAAGGAAAGCAGAATGCAACCCAAAGAACCATCGACTGTTTACTCTTTTCCATAGATGCTGCCTGATCGACTGAGTTTCTCCAGCATTTTGTGTGAGAATGCAAGTGTAGCTTCTTCCCTGTTTTCTACTCTGCAAAGAGTTACAAGTGGCTAGAATCAGAATCAGAATCAGGTTTAATATCACTTCATACATTGTAAAATGTGTTGTCTTTGCGGTAGTAGTATAATGCAATAAATAACAATAAAAAAACTGTGAATTACAGTAAGTCTATAACTATATAAAATAGTTAAATTCAGCAAGTAGTGCAAAATTAGAAACAAAAAAGTAGTGAGATAGTATTCATACGTTCAATGTCCCTTCAGGAGACGAATGGCAAAGGGGAAGAAGCCGTTCCTGAATCATAGTGTGTGCCTCCCTGATGGTAACAATGAAAACAAGGCATGATTTAAGTAATGGGAGTCCTTAATGGGTAGACACCACTTTTTTGAAGCATTGGTGTTTGAAGATGTCCTGGATACTACAGAGAAATATATACACTAAACAATGAAACAGGGAAGATTGAAATATGTCAGGTCAGAGGGATAAAGAGGGTAAAATTCATCTTGGCTTGTCCTGAAGAACTTATGCAGATACATCAATAGTTCATGTCAAATCCATTTTTTTTCCCCTTTATCACTGAGAATTTGTCTATCACCCATTTTATCTTACTACCCCAACACTGCTCATCAACAGCTGTTTTTTTACTGTTAACAATGCAATTGTGGTCAGTTCAAATGACCATGACACCAAAACCCATGCATAAGAGAAATAATTACAAGGACTCATAATGTTCTATTTATTAGTTTGCTGCACACCTTACAGTTTGATGTCCTTGACAGACATTGTTCAGTTCTGGCAGCCCACTGTGTATTTCTGCTGCTGTCTGTGAGTTTGTTCCTTTGCTACGAGCATTCAGACAAGGCTGAAGCAGCAATTAGCTGACTGAGGTCAGAGTTTTAAAATGGTGCTATACGAGAAATCAAAAGCTGCAGCTACTTATACAGCACTCCCTCTAGTTTTTTACATCAACAGATACTGATTGATTATCTATTGTAGCTTTTTAAGGGGCATTGCACACAAGCTAAATGCTGCCAATACAATTATGTCTCTATACCTGCCTCAGCGTGAGTCCTTAAACAATACACTGTAAGACAGATGGATTTAAAGTTATTAGAGTTGTGAATACTGCAAAACAAGGCAGATTGTACAGGTCATATTGCCATTAATATTCCATGTCAGTTCATAAAGAGAGTGTGTGTTTGATAAACAGCTGTAATATTCAGGATAGCAATTCCCTCTCTGAATAAACTAAGCTGCTTACCTATGAACAGGTAGCATTCCAGTATGCCCCTGCTTTAGAACGTCCTGATATAGTAAGGAGAGATGGGAAATCAGCATGTACTTGATTCCCCAGTGCACATGGAAGACAATGGTACAACAGAGATACATATTAACTGGTGCTGAATGGAGAGCTTGGAAGTCCAGGAATTTAATGTCATAGTGGATTGGTACGAAGTTATTAATCCATAGATCATGCAGCAGTGAATGCCTCAAAAACATGAGTTCACATCTTGTGTCTACAGGCGAGGCACAGTCCAAAAGCAGGGTTTTGACTCAAAATGCCAAAGTTCAAAGTTCAAATTAAATTTATTGTCAAAGTACAAATACAGCATGTCACTATATACAGCCCTGAGATTCCTTTTCTTGTGGGCAATCACAGTAACTACAAGAAGCACAACAGAAGCAGTGAAGGACCTTATCCAACAAGGACTAAAAGCAATCAACGTGCATAAAAAAACAACAAACTCTGTAAATATAAAAAGGAAGATAAAGAAAAAGAAATAATATTAATAATAAATAAATAAGCAACAAACATCGAGAACATGAGATGAAGACTCCTTGAAAGTGAGTCCATAGGTTGTGGGAACATTTCAATGATGGGGGCAAGTGAGGCTGAGTGAAGTTATCTCATTTGGTTCAACAGTCTGATGGTTGAGGGTAATATTTTTTTCCTGAATCTGGTGATAGGGCCCTGAGGCCCCTGTACCTTCTTCATGATTGCAGCAGTGAGAAGAGAGCATGGCCTGGATGGTGGTGGACCTAGATGATGGATGCTGCTTTCCAGCAACAACACTCCATGAAGATGAGCTCCCAGAAACGCTTTACCTGCGATGGACTGGTGCACATCCATTACTTTTTGTAGGCTTTTCCATACCAGGCCATGACGCTACCAGTCAATATACCCTCCACCACACATTTATCTGTAGCATATGTGATTTGTAAACAATTCTTCCTGACTTGCTATGTAGTAGTTTGTTTGGTTTATTTGTGCTTTCTATTTTGTGATAATAAATTAGGTTTAAGTTATTTTGTTGTGCTTGAATGCTCATTATTACACTTGGAAAGTACATTGCTTTCATCTCCATCCAAATGATCTTCATACCAGACCTTCGACACATCAGTTGTTTGGGTCTGATGAATTCAGCCCATTACACTCCATAGGAGCTAGCACTTATTCTCACTGACATCTTCAACATCTCCCTGAGCAGTGCCGTCATTCTTACATGCTTGAAGGCCGCCATCATCATCCCCGTGCTGAAGAAATCTTCAGTGTCCTCCCTCAACGACTACCGTCCCGTTGCACTCACATCCATCATCATGAAGTGTTTTGAGAGGCTCATCATGAGGCACATCAGGACCCTGCTGCCCCCCTCACTAGACCTCCTGCAGTTTGCGTACCGTCCCAACAGTTCAACAGATGACACCATTGCCATCACTCTCCACCTGGCCCTAACCCACCTGGACAAAAATGACATGTACGTTTGAGTGCTGTTCAAAGACTTCAGCTCAGCATTCAACACAATCATTCCTCAGAAACTGATTGGAAAGCTGAGCCTACTGGGCCTGAACACATCTCTCTGCAACTGGATCCTAGACTTCCTGACTGGGAGACCTGTCAGTCTGAATTGGAAGCAGCATCTCCAACACCATCACACTGAGCACGGGGGCCCCCCAGGGCTGTGTGCTCAGTCCACTGCTGTTCACTCTGATGACCCACGACTGTGCTGCAACACACAGCTCGAGCCACATCATCAAGTTCACCGATGACACGACCATGGTGGGTCTCATCAGCAAGAACGATGAGTCAGCATACAGACAGGAGGTGCAGCGGCTAATGGACTGGTGCAGAGCCAACAATCTGTCTCTGAATGTGAACAAAACAAAAGAGATGGTTGTTGACTTCAGGAGGACACGGAGCGCCACTCTCCACAGTAGAGATCATTAAGAATACCAAATTTCTTGGTGTTCACCTGGCGGAGAATCTCACCTGGTCCCTTAACACCATCTCCATAGCAAAGAAAGCCCAGCAGCGTCTCTACTTTCTGCAAAGGCTGAGAAAAGTCCATCTCCCACCCCCATCCTCACTACATTTTACAGAGGTTGTATTGAGAGCATCCTGAGCAGCTGCATCACTGCCTGGTTCGGAAATTGCACCATCTCGGATTGCAAGACCCTGCAGCGGATAGTGAGGTCAGCTGAGAAGATCATCGGGGTCTTATGCTGTACTATTCTATGTCCTATGTTCTAAGTCAGATCATTTGTGATATTGATCCCGAGGAACTTAAAGCTTTTGACCTGTTCCACTTGTGCACCACCGATGTAAATTGGGTTGTGCGGTCCGCTACTCCTTCTGAAGTCAACAACCAATTCCTTCATCTTTCTGACGTTGAGGGATAGGTTATTGTCTTCGCACTATGCCACCAGGTTCTTAACCACACGCTGCATCTGTAAAGCAAACAGCATTATGAAGGACCCCACGCACCCCTCATGCAAACTCTTCTCCCTCCTGCCATCTGGAAAAAGGCACCGAAGCATTCGGGCTCTCACGACCAGACTATGTAACAATTTCTTCCCCCAAGCCATCAGACTCCTCAATACCCAGAGCCTGGACTGACACCAAGCTACTGCCCTCTACTGTGCCTATTGACTTGTTTATTATTTATTGTAATACCTGCACTGTTTTGTGCACTTTATGCAGTCCTGGGTAGGTCTGTAGTCTAGTGCAGTTTTTATGTTGTTTTACGTAGTTCAGTGTAGCTTTTGTATTGTTTCATGTAGCACCATGGTCCTGAAAAACATTGTCTCATTTTTACTGTGTACTGTACCAGCAGCTACAGTCGAAATGACAATAAAAAGTGACTTGACTTGATTAAAAGTGGAGGTTGACAGGCCAGTCAAGTAGCATCACATCTGAGACTTATCAGGTCCCCAGATGGATGGATAACTCTGATAATTTTTTTTGGAATTGCAGCAAATGTTCTGAATATATGGAGTCTCCCCATATGTTGGGAGAAGGTATTTGCTAAATTACCCCATGTTGTATCACAATGCCTTAAGTATATAGCTTTTCCATTACGAGTGATCATTTACCTCAGGTAGGGTGAATATTTACGATTTTGTGGAAGTTGAGTATTGAAACAGCAGAGCTCTCTGAGGAAAACAAGCAACTGCAACGTGTTGGCCTCTTTAAGCTCCCAGAACACAATTTTAGGTGACGCAGCATGAGCATGATCACAGCATGCTGAATGCTCCAAATCTAAACAGATTACCATGGCTGACGAGGATATCTGGTATGATGATCATTTGGATGGAGATGAAGGCAATGTGTTTGAGGCTTGCCCACTCTGCCATGTAAAAGTTAAACAGGAATGTGGAACTGACGAACAAAATCAAGCCCTAGCAGCCGTCCCTACCACCACTGAGACCACAATCCAACACTACACTACCACCAATTTACAGGATTTAGCCCAGTGGCTGTGTCAACTGCCAGAGGAATTTTTGTTCAGTTGGATCACCTAGCCATAGCATTTAGAAGTTTTCCAATTGTTTTCTAATGTGCATGAATTGAATAATTTGGGTCTATAAGACCATGAAACCATAAGACGTAGGAGTAGAGTTAGGCCATTTAGTGCTTCAAGTCTGCTCCGTCATTTCATCATGGCTGATCCCAAATCCCATTCAACCCCATACACCTGTCCTCTCACCATATCCCTTGATTCCCCAACTAATCAGGAGTCTATCAACTTCCACTTTGAATATACCCACAGACTTGTCCTCCACCGCAGTCTATGGCAGAGCATTCCACAGACTCATCACTCTTTGGCTGAAAAATTCCTCCTTACATCTGTTCTAAAAGGTCACCCCTCAATCTTGAGGCTGTGCCCTCTAGTTCTGGCTACCTATCCCCCCAGAGGAAACATCTTCTCCACATCCACCTTGTCTAGTTCTTTCAATATTCAGTAGGTTTCAGTGACATCCCCATGCATTCTTCTAAATTCCAGTGAGTACAGGCCCAAAGCTGCCAAACGCTGCTCATATGTTAACCCCTTCATGCCCAGAATCATTCTCTTGAACCTCCTCTGGACTCTCTCCAATGACAATACACCCTTTCTGAGATAAGGGGCACAAATCTGTTGACAGTACTTGAAGTGCAGCCTGACTAGTGTCTTATAAAGCTTCAGCATTATTTCTTTGCTTTGAAATTTGATCCTCCTTGAAATAAATGCCAACATCGTATTTGCCTCTTTCGCCACAGACTCAACTTGTAAATTAACCTACTGGGTCATTAATGATGGATCCATTCGTCCTGGCTGAATTGTGAGCTGGTCAGGCTAATGGAGCTGAACGTTCCCTATGGGCAGTAGTCATGCAAGCTGTCTGTGCTCGTTACTCTGCCCTTTTGACTGGGATGTATCTCACCAGCCTTAGAACCCCTCACCCACCCCCGAAGGCCGTTTCACACCTCAGTGATGTGGCAAAACAATTTGCCATTAATAATAATAATGATACCTTTAATGGCCCTGAGGCAGTCCCCTCTTCCCGTGGTATGCGGACCCAATTGATGGCATGGGACCCTCTCATGGAGGGGAAACTTGTTGACTCTATTAGGGCTAGCTGAGGGTTGGACTTTTGCAGTGACTAGGAGTTCATTGGCCCATTTTGAAGGGTCAGATGTAGATTGGGAATGAGAACATGTTAAGGCTGTTTTTAAACCCCAGCAGCAGCAGGGTAATTCCGAGGGCATAATAAGTGGAACTAGGAATGCTCCAAAGCATTCATATAGCTGTGCTTCATCAGTCAGTGTCAAAGAGCCCCTCTTTCCATCTTAGCAGACAGGAAGTGTTTCTGTCCCTACAGAAGGCAGGGCTGGAGAAGGGGAAAATTGACAACGTACCTACTGGTGTTTTCTTTATGTGCTATACCGCGAACATTGTGACCCAGGCGAGTTGCATTCTTTAGCACAGATCAAGGGACCAGTCACCCTTCCAGCCTCTATACTGTAATGTAATGTTAATCCCAAAAAGAAGGACATTCCCCAGTTACATCTGGACGGGTCTGAATTGCACCTTGGATGATGAATTACTCAACTCGTTACCTAGGGTTATGGCCAGTGCTCCAGGACCACTGATGTTGCTATAAGGGCAACTTACACTCCCGGCCTCCCAGGGGGAGACCCGAGGCCATATGTACCTATTAACACTTGGTGGTCATATGGTAATAAGCAGCAGCAGATTGCTTTGATGGACACTGGGGCTGCATTACCTTATTACATGGGAATTTGGATCTATATGCAGGGGAGCAAGTGTGTGTTCAGGGATATGGGGAATCGGTTCTGTATGCAGTATGAACAAAAGTCTGTCTCGCTATTGGCAAGGGTCCTCCTCGGTCTGGTCCCATGTTCATCTCCCAGGTACCTGAAAACATTTTGGGAGTTGGTGTGTTAATAGAAACATCTGTCATGAACCCTTTGGCAAATTTGCTTTAGGTATTAGGAAGGTGTTTGATTCTGGTTGGAATGGCAAAGTGTGAAACTGTCTTTATATCCTTGCCATCGTAAATAGTAGCTACCAAGCAATATCATATCCTGGGAGGGCATAATAAAATCGATAAGGCAGTTGAGTCCCTCCTAAACCTAGGGGTTCTTTGTCCTTCCTCATCCCCCTATAATAGTCCTGTTTGGCCAGTTCAGAAACCTGATAGTTCATGGCTCATGACCATTGATTATATCCAGTAAAATCAGTTTCTTCCTCTGCTGACCCTGATTGAGGACATTTCTAGAAGGTCTGTTGGTTATTATGTTCTAATGATTTGGCTAATGCTTCCTTCTCCATCCCTATTGCTGAGCAATCTGAAGATCAATTTGCTTTCACATGGAATGACCTTCAGTACACCTTTACACGGCTTCCACAGGGATCTGTCCATCAACCTACTATTTTCCATAGTGTGGTAGCACAGGATTTATATGAATGTGTCCTCTTCCCAGCATTAAAGTAGCCCACTATATAGATCATGTGCTATTGTGGGGTCTTTCTGAAGAGAACACCCAAGCTCGTATAGCTGATCCCCTAGTAGGCTCAATGACAAACTGCTCGATAAAGCCATCTCGTAAGCATTCAACAAACTCACTCCCTTGGGATCCATTACCAACCTCATTTTCCCAATTGACCTGTATTTTGAAATCTCCCCTGAATATCATAACATTGCCCTTTTGACTCACCTTATCTATTTTCCATTATAATCTGTGGTCTACATCCCAGCTACTGTTGAGAGGCCTGTATATAACTGCTATCAGGGTTCTCTTACTCTTGCAGTTTCTTAACTCAACCCACAAGGATTCAACATCTTCCGATCCTATGTCACATCTTTCTACTGATTTGATTCCATTCTTTTACCAGCAGAGCCACACAAACCCCCTCTGCCTGCATTCCTATCCCTCCAATAAACATGTAACCTTGGACATTTAGTTCCCAACCACAACTGCCCTTCAGCCACGATTCATTGATGGCCACAAGATCATCCACCTTATTTCTGATACTCCGCGCATTGAGATATAACACTTTGAGTACTGTATTTGCTGCCCTTTTTGATTCTGCACTCTTAATGCATTGATATTCAGCCTGCAATTTTGCCCTATCATAATGTTCCACCATAGTATAATACTGTTGTTCCTAACAGGGCAAACAGGCAGGAAGTCCATTAGCAACAGCCCAAGAATCAGTATAAATACGAGCTGCTTCGGCTTCATGCATGATGACAGTATGCACTGTTACAAGCTCTGCATGTAGACTTGGTCCATGAGAGCCTTCTTTCTTCAGAACCTTGTGGGTGAGAGGATTAAAGGCAGCAACCTTCCAATAATGAAGACCATTCTTCCATATTGCAAAACCATTGGTAAACTAGGTATGCCGCTGCTGAGCAGGAATCAGAAGATCAAAAGGAAAGGCCAGCACACAGACAAAGCTTCAACCAGAGTAGCTTCAGGCATGGTTGGCGTAACCTGAGGGGGCTCAGCAACCAGAGCAAGTATTTTTCCGTCCAGTCCCTTTGATGTTCATTCAGAAATATACCACTTCCACTTGACGATTGAACTCGTGACAATTATTGTTTCAGAAAAAGTTGTCATTTGTGTGATATGTGCTAATTGCAAGTACGGCAGGCCTATAAGTGTGAGGGAAAGCTGCACACCTAGAATGACTGGCCTCAGATGACATTTTTTAACGTAAAACAAGTGCCAAATTGATTGTTATCTGACTCTTGCATCCCCATCACAATGCAGCGTTTGTACATCTTATTTATCTTGTTTGAATTTTTTCAAGGTGTTGTTTGTGTCCCCTGGGGATAAGGACATATTTTTAAATGAGATTGTTGAGGCTTAACCTTGAATCTGTATAATATCTCATATTCTAATAATCATGATAACATTAGTTCTAATTATGAAAGGGATATTAATATGAATTCTTCATTTTAAGCAGAAGGAAGAGATCTATGTGTTTCTGACTTGGCAGATATTTAAGGGGTGGAATGTAGTATTCTTTATTTGGAAACAATGGGTGAATGTCTTTCAGGTCAATGATCAGTTAACTCTTTCTGATTGCGTAGCGTGTGAGGCCGATAGAGGATTAAATTGCGAATGTGTGCCCAGATTGGATTTATTGTTTATATGTGTAAACTTTACTGTAGCTTTGTAAGCCCGAGGAATACTGTCTATCTGGACATGAAGACATTAGAACGAAATAGCAAGGAGTCTGCCTGTCTCTTGGTGACTGCTTGTAAAACCTGGATAGATATTGACCTGCTTTTCCAGAATTTCCTTTGTGCTTCCCAGGCCAGGATCGTGATCAGAGATCCCTTGACAGCAGCTACCAAGTGGTGACTAAGAATCATAAGCCCACAAAGCTTTGTGACTTGCTATGTAATATTTTGTTTAGATTATTTGTGTTTTATATTTTATAATAATAAGTTAGGCTTAAGTTACTTTGTTTTGCATATACGCTTATTTCCACATCTCCTGGACACTCAGATTGTTGGGTCTGATTAATCAAGCCCATTACAGCATCCATAAAAGTTCATCAAAGTTTTAGCTGACATGCTGAATCTTCACAAACTTCTAAGAAAATAGAAGCACAGCTGTGCTTTCTTCATAATGGAACTTATGTGCTGGACAGATCCTCTAAAATGATAACACAGAGGAATTTAAAGTTGCTGACTCTCTTGATGTCTGATCTTCCAATGAGGAATGGCTCATGGACCTTCGGTTTCCTCCCCCTGAAGTCATCATTCATTTCTTTTGTCTTGCTGAAATTGAGGGAGAGGTTGTTGTTGTCGCATCACTCAGCCAGATTTTCAATTTATCTCAGATATGCTGATTGAACATCACCAGTTGACCAAGTCTGTGTTGCCATCAAACTTAAATATGGCATTGGAGCTGTACTTAGCCTCACAGTCATAAGTATAAAGTGAGTTGGGCAGTGGGCTAAGCACACGGCCCAGTGGTGCGCCTGTACTGAGTTTCTGGAGGAGCTGTTGCTGTCAATCCGAACTGAATGGGGGTCTGCAAGTGAGGAAGTCGAGGATCTAGTTGCACAAAGAGGGCCTCGATACTTATTGAGGCTTATTGATTAGCTTTGAGGGACTGATAGTATGGAATTTTGAGCTGTAGCCAATGAAGAGCATCTTGATGAATGCACCTTTGCTGTCTAGATGTTCCAGGATTGAGTAAAAAAACAATGAAATGGTATCTGCTGTTGATCTGTTGAGACGGTAGACAAGTTGCATCTCAGGTAGGAGTTGATAAGTTTCATCACCAACTTCTCAAAACACTTCATCACTGTGGATATGTGCTACTGGACTATAGTCAATGAGTCTGGTTACCACGATTTTCTTAGGCACCCGTATAATTGAAGCCTGTTGAAGCAAGTGGGTAGCCCAGACTGACTAACTGAGAGGTTAAAGATATCAGTGAACACTCCAGCCATCTGACATTTCTGTTCTTCTCATAGATGCTGCTCAGTCCTGCTGAGTTCCAACAGCAGTTTGAACTCTGTAATGCACTCAAAGGAATTTAAATTGGTTGCATCAATCCAGGTGTGTGACTTGCATCAGTAATGGTGTCCATAAAACAACTGGACTTCTGCAGAGTTCATCTGGTTCACTTACGTCCAAAATTTGCCTTCTTTATGCATCTATCATAACAATTGATATTTCTAAAATGGCTATTTCAGCCAACCAGTTCAAAACTCAATTATTAATTGGTAGTAGGTCCAGTCAAAGATGCCCAAAATCCAAGAATAAATATATAAAAAGAACTTCTCCCTAGCTGTGAGAATATTTCAAGCCAGTAGCAAAGTATCATTTAAATGTGAATGTATCCTGCAGTAAAAATGTATAGGCTGATTACCATAGAAGTTAAGGCTTCTCTCTGGTTGCTGCTGGTGCATCGTGACAAGCAATGAAGAATTTATCTGATTGTTATTTTCATTTTGATCATAAGCCTATCATTCGTGAAGTCATTTGCTTGTCATGATGAATGAACAAATCCTTCACAATAGGCTTACAAAGTCAATGCAAGAGCAAGAGGATTTACTTTCCCCCCAGGATTCAATGATTCAACTGACGTGCATGGCTCTTGAACAAAT
This sequence comes from Mobula hypostoma, assembly GCF_963921235.1. NCBI lineage: Eukaryota > Metazoa > Chordata > Chondrichthyes > Myliobatiformes > Myliobatidae > Mobula > Mobula hypostoma. Next base: position 37,168,289 of record NC_086117.1, read on the forward strand.
GATTTTAAAAAGGACAACAGACTACTCCGAGACTTGTGTTCGTACAAGGAGAAACTGGGGCATTTGTCTTATTCGAATTAATGTCTGAAGAATGCAACCTTAACAATCCCTACAGAAATGATAATCACCAGGTTTATATTTAAATTGTTTCATTGCTGAACAATGCTGCTATGCTCATTTCAAACGATCATGACATTATTAGCAAAAAGAACAAAGGAGGTTACTATAAGTGCTTAAAATATTTGGTTAATAGTTTACTCCTTAACATTTTTTGAAACTTATGTTTGGATGGTGTGATAAAATTATACATGAAACTTCACATCTCAAAATTCACACCTCAATCTTTACACGTCAAATTTCACACTTCAAACTCCACATCTCAAACTCTACCCCTCAAACTCCACACCTCAAACTAAATCCCTCAAACTCTACTCCTTAAACTTCAACCCTCAAACTCCACACCTCAAATTCCACCCCTCAAACTCCACACCTCAAACCCCACCCCTCAAACTCCACACCTCAAACTAAATCCCTCAAACTCCACACCTCAAATTCCAACCCTCAAACTCCACACCTCAAACCCCACCCCTCAAACTCCACACCTCAAACTAAATCCCTCAAACTCCACACCTCAAATTCCAGCCCTCAAACTCCACACCTCAAACTCAACACCTCAAACTCCACACCTCAAATTCACACCTCAAACTCCATACCTCAAATTCACACCTCAAATTCCACCCCTCAAACAGCAAACCTCAAATTCCACACTTCAAGCTCCACACCGCAAACTCAACACCTCAAACTCCACACCTCAAACTCCACACTTCACACTCCACACCTCAAGCTCAACCCCTCAAACTCCACACCTCAAATTCCAGCCCTCAAACTCCACACCTCAAACCCAGTCCCTCAAACTCAACTCCTCAATCTCCAGACCTCAAACTCCACACCTCAAATTCCACTCCTCAAACTGCACACCTCAAATTCCACATTTCAAGCTCCACACCTCAAACTCAACACCTCAAACTCCACACCTCAAATTCCAGCCCTCAAACTCCACACCTCAAACTCCATTCCTCAAACTCCACACCTCAAATTCACACCTCAAATTCCACCCCTCAAACTGCACACCTCAAATTACACACTTCAAGCTCCACACCTCAAACCCAGTCCCTCAAACTCAACTCCTCAATCTCCAGACCTCAAACTCCACACCTCAAATTCTACCCCTCAAACTGCACACCTCAAATTCACACCTCAAATTCACACCTCAAACTCCATTCCTCAAACTCCACACCTCAAATTCACACCTCAAATTCCACCCCTCAAACTGCACACCTCAAATTACACACTTCAAACTCCACACCTCAAATTCCAGCCCTCAAACTCCACACCTCGAATCCAGTCCCTCAAACTCAACTCCCTAATCTCCAGACCTCAAACTCCACACTTCAAACGCCACACCTCAAATTCCACCCCTCAAACTGCACACCTCAAATTCCACATTTCAAGCTCTACACCTCAAGCTCCACACCTCAAACTCCACACCTCAAATTCCACCCCTCAAACTGCAAACTCCTCAAATTCCACACTTCAAGCTCCACACCTCAAACTCCACACTTCAAACTGCACACTTCAAACTCTACACCTCAAAGTCAACCCCTCAAACTCCACACCTCAAATTCCAGCCCTCAAGCTCCACACCTCAAACCCAGTCCCTCAAACTCAATCCCTCAATCTCCAGACCTCAAACTCCACACCTCAAAATTCACATCTCAAACTCTACATCTCAAATTCCACACCTCAAACTCTACATCTCAAATTCCACACGTCAAACTCTGCAACTCAAATTCTCAAATTCTACACCTCAAACTCAACACCTCAAATTCCACACCTCAAATTCCAGCCCTCAAACTCCACACCTCAAACCCAGTCCCTCAAACTCAACTCCTCAATCTCCAGACCTCAAACTCCACACCTCAAATTCCACCCCTCAAACAGCACACCTCAAATTCCACACTTCAAGCTCCACACCGCAAACTCAACACCTCAAACTGCACACCTCAAACTCCACACTTCACACTCCACACCTCAAGCTCAACCCCTCAAACTCCACACATCAAATTCCAGCCCTCAAACTCCACACCTCAAACCCAGTCCCTCAAACTCAACTCCTCAATCTCCAGACCTCAAACTCCACACCTCAAATTCCACTCCTCAAACTGCACACCTCAAATTCCACATTTCAAGCTCCACACCTCAAACTCAACACCTCAAACTCCACACCTCAAATTCCAGCCCTCAAACTCCACACCTCAAACTCCATTCCTCAATCTCCAGACCTCAAACTCCACACCTCAAATTCCACCCCTCAAACTGCACACCTCAAATTACACACTTCAAACTCCACACCTCAAATTCCACACCTCAAATTCACACCTCAAATCCAGTCCCTCAAACTCAACTCCCTAATCTCCAGACCTCAAACTCCACACTTCAAACGCCACACCTCAAATTCCACCCCTCAAACTGCACACCTCAAATTCCACATTTCAAGCTCTACACCTCAAGCTCCACACCTCAAACTCAATACCTCAAACTCCACACCTCAAATTCCACCCCTCAAATTGCAAACTCCTCAAATTCCACACTTCAAGCTCCACACCTCAAACTCCACACTTCAAACTGCACACTTCAAACTCTACACCTCAAAGTCAACCCCTCAAACTCCACACCTCATACTCCACACCTCAAGCTCAACCCCTCAAACTCCACACCTCAAATTCCAGCCCTCAAGCTCCACACCTCAAACCCAGTCCCTCAAACTCAATCCCTCAATCTCCAGACCTCAAACTCCACACCTCAAAATTCACATCTCAAACTCTACATCTCAAATTCCACACCTCAAACTCTACATCTCAAATTCCACACATCAAACTCTGCAACTCAAATTCTACACCTCAAACTCAACACCTCAAATTCCACACCTCAAATTCCAGCCCTCAGACTCCACACCTCAAACCCAGTCCCTCAAACTCAACTCCTCAATCTCCAGACCTCAAACTCCACACCTCAAATTCCACCCCTCAAACTCCACACCTCAAATTACATTCCTCAAACTCCACTCCTCAAATGCCACTCCTTAAACTTCACACCTCATGCTCTTCTCCTCAAACTCCCCACCTTGAAATCCACAACTGAAATTATACAAGACCAGTTCCATCTCCTGTTGATCTAATTGATTCTGTTCTTTGGAGCAAGCACAATCAAGGAGATTTAAATGTACATCCTCTGTGTTCTGTGGACCTCTGGAGACCGGTGAAGCTAGAATGTAAAGGGAAAAACAAGATACAGGAGGATCTCAGTGGATTCGGCAGCATCTGTGGAGAGAAATGGACAGTCAAAGTTTTTGGGTCAAAAAGAAATTCAAAGTTCAAAGTTCAAAGCAAATTTATTATCAAAGTACGTATAGGTCACCATATCTTACTCTGAGATTAATTTTCTTGCAGGCATTTACAGTGGAAGTAAGAAATATAGTAGAATCAATGAAAACTACACACTAAGACTGACAAACAACCAATGTGCAAAAGAAGACAATCTGTGTAAATAACTAAATAAATAAATGGATGAATGGATAAATAAATAAACAGACAGATAAATAGATAGGAAAGTAAACAAAAAACAATCAAACAAATGAATAAATAGGCGGCCTGAATTAATAAATAATACTGAGAATAAGAGTTGTAGATTCCTTATAACTAATTAGCCATCTCCAGGTCCTGAGTTTCAATACCCTTTTGTGCAATTGGATCTGGATTTTCTCAGTTGTAGACCCATCAGTTCAGGTTGGTTAAAATATCACCTCCACAATCTCATCAGCAGCTGTGTACATACATCTATTGATGCTTCTGGACACATCTTCAGTGATGTTCCTGGAAACATCAGGTGTTTCGGGTCTTTCAACATCATACAACCTCCTCCAGGTGACCCAGCCGGGGCTGATCAGATTCCAGCTTGTGTCCAGATGGCTAGCTACTTATGACTCCATGGCTCCCTTCTTTTGAGCCACAGCCATCTTGAGGCCCTCTCTGCCGCATCACTGGTACTGCGGATGGCTCTCCTCTTCCTCTCTCCCTCGATGCCCAAAATGCTGAAGGCTCTAACTAAAGAATGGGCTACGAGTCCCCTACAACCAACCTCCACTGGGAGACACCTCGCTCTCCATCCAACCCGCTGACAGTTGCTGACCAGTCCTGCGTACTTGGAGAGCTTCCTTTCAAAGGCCTCCTCCAAGCTATCTTCCCATGGGACTGTCAGCTCCAGCAGCACCACTTGCTTAGTCGACTCAGACACTAGGACAATGTCTGGTCGCAGGGTGGTGGCTGCGATATGGTTGGGGAACTTCAGATGCCCTTCGAGGTCCACCAACAGCTGCCAGTCCCTTGCAGAGGTCAGAATGCCTGCAGATGTTCTTTTGGCAGGTATTGGCTGCTCCCCAGCTCTGACAAAGCACACAGGAGCACTGCAGGGATGTGTACTTAGCCCCTTGCTTTACTCGCTTTACACCTATGACTGTGTGGCTAAGTGCAGCTTCAAAACCATATACAAGTTTGCTGATGACACCTCTGTTGTGGGCCACATCAAAGGTGATGATGAATCAACATACAGAAAGGAGATTGAAAATTTGGCTGAGTGGTGTAATAACAACAACCTCTCACTCAATATCATTAAGAACAAGGAACTGATTGTAGATTTCAAGAGATCGAAACCAGAGGTCCGTGAGTCAGTAATCCTCGGGGGATCAGAGGTGGAGAGTGTCAGTCACTTTAAATTCTGGGTGTCATTATCTCAGAGGACCTGTGCCGGACACGTTATATAAATATAACTGCAAAGAAAGCACGACAGCACCTTTACTTCCTCAGATGGCGGCAAAGATTCGGCATGACATCAAATACCTTGGGAAGCTTCTATAGATGTGTGGTGGATAGGGTGCTGTTTGGCTGCATTATGCCCTGGTATGGGAACACTAATGCCCTCAGGAGGAAAATACTACAAATGTAGTGGATTCAGCCCAGTACATTACAGGTAAGACGGTCTGTTGGTGACAGTGAGAAGAGAGTATGGCTTGCATGGTGTAGGTCCTTGATGCTGAATTATGCTTTCTTTTGACAATTCTCCTTGTACAAGTGCTCACTACCTAAAATTTTGAGATACTAGAGTGAAAATTACTCATACAGAATTCATCAGGGAAAAGTATAGATGAATCACTAAAAAATTTGAAAGGAACAGTGAATGTTATCAAGTTCTATTTTTAGTCACTCAGAGCTGTGTGGCAATAATATTTGGACCTGATGTGACTGCATCGATTGGCTTGTGAGTAATTCTTCATCTGTGAGGCAATTTGTCTGATGCAAAGCTTTGTGAGAGCCACAGTATCTATGGGCAGCTCCTTAAGGTGATCCCTTACCTTTGATCCACTTCCACCCATTCACAGAGTTTTAGTTCATTATCTTCCAGGACTCCTTATGCACCAGCTTTCTCTCATGAGAAACCTTGAATCCCATTCTCTTCCCTGATAGCCACACTTCTGCAACCCTCTCCAAAACCAGAAAAATGCCTTGCAGATGAAGAGTATGGCAGTGTTGCACTCTGAGAATTCTGCTCACAAATCCTGAGACAGGAGAGGGTATGGTAAAGGAGGGACCGTATAATAAGACCAAAGACCTTGGGGGCAGTCAAGTTGAAGAGGTGAAATACTCCAGGAGCATAATCAGCTTCTTCAATAGAGGCTTGATGTAACAGCATATACAATCACTAAATATTGCAATTTAGGGATATTATATAGAATTTAGGTATAAATAGATTTTATATTGATATGTCACCTTCAAGGAGCATTTTGGCAAAACATGAAGTGTGAGATAAAATGAAGTATCAATGTAGAAGAAAGCCCTTAACTCCGAGTGGAGTCATGACGGCTTTTTTTTAAGCAGGTCTTCTTATTTTTACAAGGCTGAGTTGCTAGCTTGACGCTCAACCCAGCACGGATGGAAAGCATGCAAGGGAGCCAGCTGGATTCGAACTTGAGAGCCTTCGCTTTGAAGTCCGGCGCTGTTGCCACTATGCCACCAGCTGGCTAAGTATCAATGTAAATGTTCAAAGAGATTTTTAAAGACATCTTGGTGCGATGGGAGTGTTTAGGAAAGGACGTATAGACCTTACTTTCACGGTAGGTGGAGGATTGCCTGTCAAAAACAGTGCATGAAACTTGATATTAAGGAGAACTAAACTAATTTTTCCTTTTTTGAGGAAGTAGAGCAAGTAGGTCTCTGCTAAAAGTATGTGCTCTTATGTGTACTTAGTCACTTGCCAATAATCGAATAAAATTGTTTAACGATTGCAAACTGAATAGAATCTAGTATGATATTCTGGCATATACTGAAGTTGCAAAAAATAAAAGGAATTTCAATCTATGAATAGGTTTATCGATCGATTGGATTTATGAGCATAACTCTCGTCAATATTAAAATTCATTCATTACTATGTTTTATTCTATTCATTGGTGACACATATTTTAACTGGTTATTGTTGAAGATGAGAATATTCTTCAACTCATGTTCTGAATATTATTTATTTTATTATTTTTATTTTTTTTCTGAGCCTAGGCTGGTAAAACCAGAGGTAAAGGTATTGTCAAGCACACTCAATTGCTAGCAACTTTTAGACTATTCTAGTGGTGTTTAGTATTGTGGCTTTCTGAAGATTTACATAGATATTGCTGTGTAGTCCTAATTGTTCAATGTTATTGTATAGTGTCTTAGGGATAATACTAGTTGTTGATGCTGCTATTGGGACAATGTATACCCTGTTCCTGTTCAAAAGTCTTTCAATTTGCTCTTTTAATTCAGCATATTTCTGGGGTTTTTCAGTTACAGATTTCTGTAAATTATGTGTGTTTTGAATGAACATATCTATTAAGTAAACTGTTCTTGCTTGTTTATCCTGTATTATTATATCCAGATGGTTAATATGGATTGTCCTATCTGTAATAACTAGATCATAATACTGTTTGTGGTAGTTTGACTCTAAAACTGGACCAGGCTTGTATTTATAGTCAGGTGCCATTTCTTTTATAAGTTTGTATTTTAAAGCAAGATTTTGATGAATGCTATTTGCCACTTGATTGTGCCTGTGTAAGTAATCAGATAAAGTTAAACTACTGCAGGATCCTGTAATGTGTTGGATTGTAACTGGCTTTTCTTGGCATTTTCTACATTCATCATCTTGAATATGTTGGTCTTTTATTATGCGCTTTTGATTTTTTTTTGTGTGTGTGAGTTAACCATCTCATTCTGTATTGCCACAAGGAAACCTTCTGTTTCTGGGAAGAGGTCTCCCACTCTGAGCCAGGCGTTCAGCACTTCCTGTCAACATCTAGTCTGCTCAGATTGTGAGGATGTCTTTCTTGGAGGGTCATCCTCTTCCATTGATTAACCTTTTCATCAATAGTGATAATGTCTTCATTTTTATTGTTATTATTTGTATTTTTTGTATTTGTATTTTGCCTTCTTTTGTACATTGTTTGCCAGTCTTTAAATGTAAGCTTCCATTGATTTTATCACATTTCTTTGTTCTAGTGTGAATTCCCATAAGAACATAAATCTCAGCGTAGTGTACAGAGACAGATACGTACTTCGACGATAAATTTACTTTGAACTTTGGAGACTCCTCCACTCTTCTGTGAATTTGTGGAGATGCATCTGGAGGTATAAAAATATGGGCCTCAACTAAGCAAATGAAAACTGAGATATTTAGATGTTTTAAAATAAGTTGAAGTTTAAAATTGCCAGACTCCCTGATTTCACCTCTTGAATCAGACTACATCAGGAGACTGTCAGACATATTTTTGATTAAGTGATTTCTGCCAGCATGACCAAGTTTGACCATGAAAATGACTTTCGTTATGTATTAGCAACCATGTCCCCATTGAGGTATTTTATATATGCAACTGGATAAATTAATAAATCATCACTTACATAATAAGAGGTGTCAAATTTCATACCTTTCTTAGCTGCTGTTGTTATCTATAATTATAGGTTCTGCTATTCTGCAGAATGAATCATTGTGTGCATGTAATTACATTCCTAATTCTTTTGATAGCACCAAGTAAATCTGTCCTGTATGAATTAATCATCTATTCACTGGTTATGATTGGACAATGCTGCTTGGCTGAGGTGGGTGACTCTTACATGAATTACATTTATGCTTATTGGAGTTATTTCTTCACACTGCTGAAAAGGCCTGAAATGGGCAGAATGCACAGATCAGTAAGTCGTGACTGAAGCAATTGCAGTCTAACTTTGGTGCTGTAATTGGTGCCAAATTTAATGAAGATAAATGCTTTTTTTTGTAAAAAGAAAATCAGCGAGAATTGAAACAGAAAACACAATGGAAATTCAACCAATCTGTTCAAATAAAAGATTAATAGTTAATGAAACATTTTGAATATTGAAATGAATTGACACCTAAAACAACTCTAAGTAAAAACATCAATGTTCTGCAGTCTATGTCATATCTAATTGTAAGTGATGATGAACAATCAGTATCTGAAGAATGGAAGAGTCTCCAAGCATATTCCCATTCTCAATAATGGGCAGATTCAGGATGTGGGTACTGAAGACACAGCTAAAACATTTGCACCAATAAACAAGATGCCGAAGGATCTCAGTGGGTAGACAGAAATGGGAAGTTAGCACTTGGGGTTGAGACACATCATTGGGACTGAAAGATAAGGGCAGTGAGCTAGTATAAAGGGTGAGGGGAAGGGATGGAGCAAGAGCAGATGAGCATTAGTAACAATATTCAACCAGAAGATGAGATAATCCATCTTCGATTCTATTAAGCACATCTGCCTTAGGAAAGCAACATCCATCATCAGCGATCCTCACTACTCTGGCTATGCTCTCTTCTTGCTAATCCAATTAGGTAAAAGGTACAAGAGCCTCAAGACTCACACCACTAGGTTCAAGAACGGTTACTACCCCTCAGCCATCAGACTGTTGAATAAATGGAGATAACTACACTCACTGGGTCCATCGTTGAGATATTGTCACAACCAATGATCTCACTTTAAGGACTCTTAAATTGCCTTTCCTCCATCATGTGGTCAGAAGCGATTCTGAAATGCTCAGTAATCATTGCACACAATTCAATTCCACTTGCAATCAAAGCAAATACCATATGCAGGCAAGATAACATCGGGACATGGGCTGAAAAGTGCACAGTAACATTTGTGGCACAGAGTTCCCAAACTATTAACTGTTCCCAAATTTGAAATCTGAATAACGACAGTAGGTGTTTGGGAACAACATCATTGACAGGTTCCTTTCTGGTTTTAGAGTTGACCAGAATTAATTGACCATTTCCCTGCGCCTTGTAAGCTGTCACCAAAAAAAACCAGCATACATATAAAAATATCTGAGTAACACACCATCCAAATTTTCATAAAAATATCACTGTACCTGCTTTATGACTATGTCAAAACGCCTTTGCCAAACTTCACAGAATGAAAAACAAAACAAAGTTCAACACTAGCTCTCTACCTTATTAAACTGTACAATGACTCTGAGAAAATCTTCTCTACTTCTCAAACATTCCCTGGAATTCTTTTCTATTTCAGCTCTGGCTTCTTGAATCACTTAGCCCTCATGTCAAAAATAGTTATCATATACATTGTCCTTCTTTCCACAGACAGACTGATTATCCAAATGCATTTCACAGAAACTACTGTGCATCAAATGTTGCCTGATTACTTTACCCACTGCTATAATTAGTTTGCAGAGACTGAATAATAATTATAACAGTGACTACTTACTATGAGTGCAGATCCACCACTGAAGTCAACGTGACAGAATTTTCATTCCTTATGATTATGAGATGTCATTCGTAAGTGCCCAATAACACGATTCACTCAGAAAAAAATGCCAAGTTGTCACATTGCACATTCAGATGTATTATCTCTGGAATTCTTAAAAAATGTCAGCATGGTTTCTGAAAAATAATTTCTTAAAGATTTCATAACTAAATATCAGATCTGGTTCACATCATGGAATAACATCCCAGCTGTCAATGAGATATCTGTAAATTTATTTCCCTCCTGTATGAGTTGTGTATTGATGGTGAAATGAGTTACTGATGAAATATAATACTGTGGGAAAGGCCATCTATGGGATGAGAGGTTCAGTTGATTTCTATCTGGCCTCTCTGTTGGGATGGACCCATGAAGTTTCCAAGAACTGTCCACTGTGAACCAGTGAACTGTTTCCAGCGTTCTGAACAATGTTTATCTCTAATCACTGGGCACAATCAGATATGCTCGTACTGAGCCCTTGCTGGGGGGAAGTTGGCTTTTGAAATCTTGGCAAGTTGTTGCACTGTTACACACTGCAATCATGGGACATTGGTGGTGGAGGAGGTGAGTATCTATTGTTGAAGATGGAGGAGCAGTCAAGCCTACTGCTTCATCCTGGGTAGAATTCAGTTGTCGTACTGCTCACAGGATTGTATCTGAAATTGCTTCATTATATTTGCAATATAATCCCTTTGCTTTCTGAAACCCCATTGAGCACGGTCAATAAATCTAGTTTAGTACTTCTGTTCATTTTTGGAGTTATATTCATTAAAGAAAATAATTTTTTTGCCTGCCATATTGAGGTCTACAGGAATCTAAATCTGATGCTGAAGGGAAAGAAGCTGTCCCAAGTCACTGAGTCTGGATCTTCAGACTTCTTTATCTTCTCTTCAGTGGTAGTCAGGAGAAGAGGCCATGTCCTGGATCATGAGGGTCCTACATCATGGATGCTGCCTTCTTGGAGCACCGCCTCCTGAAGATGTTTTTGATGGTGGGGAGAATTTTGCCCCTGATGGAGCTGGCTGAGTTTGCAATCTTCTGTAGCCTCTTACAATCCTTTGCATTGGAGTCTCCAGCCCAGTCTGTGATACAGCCGTTCTTAATGATCCTCACACTACAGTTGTAGAAACCTGCAAGAATCTTTAATGGCATACCAAAACTCCTCAAACCCCTAATGAATGATAGCTCTGGTTTGTCTTCTTCATGATTGCACCAATGCGTTGGTATAAATCCTCCAAGATGTTGATGCCCAAGAACTTAAAGCTGTTCAATCTTTCCACTGCTAACCCCTTAAAAAGGCCTAATGTGTGGTCACCCAACTTCCCCTTCCTGAAGTCCCCTATCACTTCATTGGCCTAGCTGACATCGTGTGAGGTTGTTGTTGTTGTGACACCAGTCAGCCAGCTGATCTAGCTTGCTCCTATATGCCTTCTTGATACTATCTGAGATTCTACAACCAGCAATGGTAAATCTTTTAGCCTCTGTAATCTCCTTTGTTAACACACTTGGATATTGCGGACACTAAATTGGAGCAGTTCACTGCCACTATTTGTCTTCATAATTTTGACACCACTGAACTTTAAGATAAAAAGGCTGGCTTGTCTTTTCATCATCCACTGGTGGTGGACAAGTTATTACAGCCTTGCCAGTGATGTCCACATCCTGAAAGTGAAGGGAAAGAAAGATAGTTGAGGTGTGTTGGAATGGGAATACTCGTAATGTATGCTTATTTTTAAAATCATTATATGCCTCCTCTGTGTTAGCTACCACAATTGCCAATCAGGTGCCTAGTGTGAGTTGCGCACAATATTACACTAAGCCCTTTCAGAGTGTAATAAAACTCTTTGGAGTCCATAAAATTTGCACTACAGATATGAATATTGATCCCCACCCTGTGTTTGTTCAGGAACTTCTTCCAATATTTCTGGGCTTCTCACTTCTCTGTTATGCATTTCCCAATAAGTCCCTCTCCCCTTCACTCCATCAATAGTGGGAACACTTTCAGATTCTCCACTTCATCTTTGACAATCCTTCCATGAACTGTCCCATGACTTTCTCCTTTTGCTCCAAACTTACCTTTGTAATGATGCTTTTGTACCTACTGACCCAACATCATCACAAGAAATCTATCTGACCATGGCCTGTTTCCTTATTAATACCCAAATGTAAAGTTGCTTGAAGCACTTTTCTCATTAATTTACGTATTATAAGTTTTATTACTTTTATTGTGTATATCATGTTTAACTCCTTGTAGTGTTTTTGCTCAGCAGGAAGGGCAAAAATATTAGTAACAATAGACTGTTTTAAATAACAGTAACACACACATTTGGAGATACTCAATAGGTCACACTGGTAATAAAGCCATTTCCTCATGCATCACACATCTGTGTTTGATCCTTGTCTTGGGTGCTGTCTGTATGGATTGTTCACATTCTTCCTGTAACTGCTTGTGTTTCCTCTGGGCACTCCATGTCCTGCTCATGTCCTATTTGTAGGGTCATCCTACACTTTAAATTGTCCCTAGTGTATGGGTGCATGGTGGAACCTAGGGGAAGTTGAAAGCAAAGTAGGGTAAATGTAAAATGGGTATCACCCTGGGATGAAAATAAACATTCCAGGATGTGACCTAGATCCTATGGGGCAAGAAACCTGGTTGCAATCTGGACTGAAATGTGAGATAGACTCTCCTCATTCTGCCCATCTAAGTGTGGTCACAAGCAGATAGTAGGCAGTCATATTATGATTCACAGCTGGTGCACCAGCACACAGCCTACTGCTTCCTCCATTCTTAGATGCTTGTTATCCCTAGAATATACCACTTATTTCCCTTGGTTTACTGCTACAGAGATTAAAAACAATCAGTTTGATTGAAATGACCCAAAGCGAGATGAAAGAAGATGCAGCACAGCACAGTGGTGTGATGGTTAGCACGACACTTTACAGAACCAGTGGCCTGGGTTCAGTTCCTGCCAATGCTGATAAGGCATTTATACTTTCTCTCCGTGATCGTATGGGTTTTCCTCCAGGTGCTCTGGTTTTGTCCCACAATCCAAAGACGTACCGATCGGTAGGTTAATTGGTCATTGCAGCTAGGCTAGGATTAAAAGTAGGGGGTTTCCAGGCTTGAAGTATCAGAGGAATCTTTTCTGCGCTGTACCTTAATAGATAAAAACAAATAAAATTATCTTCTTTGCATCAATATTTACAGCAATATTCATCTGTCACCTTTGCAAGAAGCAAACTTTAAAAGAAAGGTTGTGAATATGACAATGAACACTAATTCTGAGCCTGACATTAATCCAGGATGAGATAGATCCAAATAAGCTTATGACCCTGATCACTCCTCAGAGGTCCTACCGTAAAATGTGCAATATTATTCCAAGTTAACCTCTCCACCCAAGGGCTTTGTACAAAGGAAGGTTTCATTATTATGTGATTGACATAACTTTCGAATGGCTAACTGCTGAGCTTAATCATCAGTGAACTGGCCTCTCGGGTAATGTAACACTGTAAGTATAATTGGCAACACTCAAGGAAGAGATATTTATGAATCTGATTTGTGCTTCTCTGATATTTTTTCTCTCTCTTCAATTTTCATGTGTTGTCAAGCTAACAGAATAATTTCAAGCTGCAAACTCATAGGTACTGATATCACGCTGGTTCAGATGACCCGGAAACGGAATGAGAAAATGTTGTAAGTGCTCAGCAGGTTGTGCAGCATCTGTGGAAAGAGAAAGAGCTCTTGTTTTGCATCAAAGACCCTTGATCAGAACTATGTTAACGTAATCCTTTTTATTTCAGTCTCTTTCACCACTGAAAACTCTTACTTAGATGATACCAGGTCAGTAGATTATCTTCAGCATTTGTTGTCTATGCTTCTTCTCAAATTGTCCTTGAGAAGGTAATTGTGAGCTGCTGACTTGGGCCACTTACAGTCCATGTGGTGAAAATACTTCAATAATATTGTACCCAAGAACACTACCTCACTACTTTTTTATTTCTATTTTTGCACTACTTATTTAACTGCTGAGGCTTCTGTCAATCAGAGTTGACCATGGATATTATGTCCTAGCTGTCTAGATACACAAGCCTGGGCAGTGGAATATGGAGAGCAAGCTGTTGCCCATGTAGCAAGCTGCCCTTCTCCACGCATCTGATGAACCCAAAGGAACAGAGGAGACCAATATAGTTTGGTATTAGCAGCACCGCAGGACTTGCCAGTCAACATTGAACTCAATATAGGACAGCCTCAGGGACTCCAGCTTCCGATTTTTCCCTCAGAGTTTATTTCCGAAGCCTTCCCAATGAGCAGGTATAACCGCAAGGCAGTGGAGGTTTGAGATCAGAGTTTTCTTTCTCCTATATGAGTTGAAAACCACGGATGGCGAGCCACATCTGCATGAAGTGATTGGTTTTAATGTACCAGTAACCCACCTTTGCTCCTTCTCCTGTCAGTGGAAACACTTCTGCTGGGCTTAGCAGCTAAGCCACACGTGAAGGCCAGGAGCTGGACTTGGTTGTCAGAGGCTATTTGTGTCACATGCCATTGGGAGCATTTAATAGATTTAACTATTATATGTATTTATTTATATTTACTACAATCTATATTTTATTTGCTCTGTTCTTATGTATTGTATTGTACAGTTGCTGCAAAGACAACAAATTTCACAATATATGCTAGTTATATTAAATCTGATTCGGATTGAATACTGTGTCGCATGGACCAGGATCAGCTACTGTTGGTCTCTAGTTACTGACAATACTGGAAGGAATGTGGGCAGAGAGCCTTACTGAGTTAAAGATAAGATTACTTGTCTAGTCCAAAAACAGTTAACGTTTAGTCTCACATGTAAACAAAGCTACAAGGAGTTGGTATAGGAGAGTATTCTACATGCAGGGAACTGTTGTATAGATGGCATCTTCAGTAGCATGAATGGAAGTTGGGGAAGAGTTGCAGAGAAAGCTTAGGGAAAAGCCAACTTTCCCTCTGTGATCTTGGAACTTCTTTGGTGATACTTCCTCTTCAACTCCCTGCTTTGAAGAAGTTGGATAATTGCCTGTGAAACACCTCCTTCAAAGTACTTCTGTAACTTCCTAACACTTTTCTCATCCTGCGAGGATTTCATGGCTGATGATGAACGTTAGACTGACATTAACTGACAGCCTCCCAATCACCGTTATCATCAAGAAAGACAAGGGTAGCAGAAGCATGGAAACACCATGCAGGTCCCTTCCAAGCCCCATACCCTACCTTACTTGGAGATGTGTTGTTGTTCCTTTTTCACCTCTGTGTCTACATCCTAGAACTTCCTCCCAAAAAGCCAATGGTTTTGGTAAACACCTTTACCAAAAGGATTGTAGCTAACACCTCCTCAAAGGCAATTAGAGATAGCAATAAATACTGGTCTTGCTAATAACTCCTGGATCCCAAAACAAAAACAAAATCTTAATAATAAGCACCAAAACGATGTATTAAACTTGATAACAACAGGAATTCTGCAGATGCTGGAAATTCAAGCAACACACATAAAAGTTGCTGGTGAATGCAGCAGGCCTGGCAGCATCTCTAGGAAGAGGTGCAGTCGATGTTTCAGGCCGAGACCCTTCTGAAGTGTCCTGACGAAGGGTCTCGGCCTGAAATGTCGACTGTACCTCTTCCTAGAGATGCTGCCTGGCCTGCTGTATTCACCAGCAACTTTTATGTGTGTTGCGTTTATTAAACTTGATAACTTGACTGAACAACTGCCAAAATATGCCATTAGATTTCAATAAACCCACAACTGACCCATAAAGCCAATAACAAGCAGCTTTAAGAAATGTAACAATAATTGAAAAAAGATGACCCTAGTACATCTTGATCTGTTATCTCGTAGATATTCAGTTCAATAGTAATAGAATTAATAACTGAACAGTATAATTAGTCTACAGGAGATCCAGGTATGTCACAAAGAAACAGTTAGTCATTGATTTTATTTGAGACTTTCCATCCAAAGTTACTTTCTCCTCTCAAACATTATATCGAGTTTACACAATAGAGTTCAATCCACATTCTCTTTATCAGTGTTTATGCTTCTCACAAACCTACTCCCATCTCTCTTCATCTAATTCTATCAGCATGGTACACCCACCACTTCCCAAATTGTATCCTCGAGTGTTATTTTGTGAAAGAAATCTATTTTATCTGCATTTGAATGAATTAAGTCTAGCTGCTTCCATAGCCTGCCTTGGGAATTGTTTCATGGACTGACCAGTTATTCACTGAAGTAGTGTTTCAGTAGATTAGTTTTTGAATTTATCCCTTTTAATCACAAGCTATGGTCTTTGATTTGCTTTTCTGGATTAGAAGAAGTTGTTTGTTACTATATTCATTACTTTTTGATGTGGCAATGCCAACATTTTTATTTCAAATTGCAAAACTAAATAAAACAATATTACAAAAGTAGCTTCAGGAGAATTTTTGAATTATTTAAAATATATTTGCAAAAAGATTTGAACTCTCTTTTTGAGCTTGAGATTCCTTCAGTTGAATAGCTCATTTATTGTAGGGTTTCCCACCTGGGGTCCACGGACCCCTTGCTTAATGGTATTGGTTCATGGCATTAAAAAGATTAAGGACCCCTGATTTAAGATGATGGCCTTTGTTTTCAGACATTCCAGACAGTGAAAATTTCATCCCTCAAAGAATACGTGGGATTTCTCTGATGGCCTCAGTTTCCTCCCACAGTCCAAAGACATACAGGGTACGTTAATTGGCAATTGTAAATTGTCCGCTGATTAGGTTAGGAGTAAGTCAGGGTTTGCTGGGCAGTGCACCTTGAAGGGCCACAAGGGTGTATCCCATGCTGTATCTCCAAAGGAATAAAATAAATATTAAAAAAAACACACACTTTCCATTGCATGTATACAATTCATTTGACACGGAGCCTGTGCTGTTCAAGTATTTCAGATTAGGACACACAAGGACTCACATAATTTTAGTAAGACGCCTTTGTTCTTATGCACATCTCCTTCTACATAAAGCTTAATTTATTGCCTGCCCTCTGAAATGATTACCATGCTTGTGCGTTAATTTTAATGACTCATTTTGAGGGCATTACTTGAGTGACCTTACTGAAAAAGGTGGGATCTAAAGAGCCCATGTAAATCTTTCTCTTTTCAGGGAAGCGTCCCTTGATTTTAAACAGACCTTTCAAGTGGGTGCATGCCATCAGATTGACTGTGTTCACAGACCTGTGTGAATCCTATCTATCGCAGATGCTGAAACAATGTATACATTATATGAATTGCACCACTTTAAAGGTCAATTGATTTTAGACAAGTTGCATCATTCCCCACTTAATTAATATTCCGGACAGCAGTGTAACCACTGAAATGAGATGTGCAAGCTACTCCTAAGAGTGGTTTAGTCCCCTGTTATCTCTTATTTTCACTCTACTGGTATAATTTCCCTCACCTCCTGAGCCAAGATTCTTTCTCACTTTTGGTCTTAAGTTATTTCTGAATATCAGACACACCCTCTGCTCTTTTCCATTCTGCTTGTCCTTTAAAAATACTTAACAATCTGTAATATTTAGTTCCGAACCAAACCTTCTCTCACTGGCATCTTCCTCCCCACTTGCATCCTACTGCTCTAATGCTGTACACCTTAAAAATCCCAACAGCTGCTCTAAAGATTTGATTTTTCAGTAAGTGCATCATTCTCCGTTGTTTTGCTTCACAGCAAGGATCTCTACAGTCAAATACTTGGATCCAAAATATTATTTTTCAAAGTACGAAGATAATGTGTCTGTTTCCCCTTCTGAGGAGCTTAAGCTGGTTCTTTTTTTCTGCAGTTGTAATTTAATTACAGTAAGTTGATTCACTTTACATTAGCTAGTGCACTGAAATCAGAGACATACCTAACACTGGAATAAAATAGAATAAAGATGAAAGACTTAGGATCACTGAAGGAAAGCAAACCACAGTCTATTTGGCTTTTTAAGCCTATTGCACTGGTTAAGCTTAGCTCAGGTTCAAAGATCATGGCTCATTTTTTTTTAATTCCTTTGAACATGTCATGAAAAGACTTTTTCTCAGATAAATTTTCATTAAGCTTCAGTAACCTGAATTGTTAATTATGTTTCTTTTCTACAGACACTGCCTGACCTGCTAAGTATTTTCTGTTTTTATTCTCAGAAATTTAATTTGGTTGTGCAGAAGGCTTACAGACACAAAAGCCAATCAAGTGTAATCTGTAGACTGTAGGTCTGGGTGACTTGTCTAGGGATCAAATCTATGTTCAGCTTTTCTCCACAAAATTTTGTCTCGATATTATTTTAGTTTTTAATTTTAAAAATTGACGTAAATCAACTATATTAATGGGTACATTTCTTTATATTGAGATGAGTCATATTATTAGAAGGAACTGGTATATCAATAAATTCTGTTACAGCTTTTTCTCTTGTACATCCTCAATGTTCTGATGTGATATATTGATCTTTATAGATGGCATGTTAAACAATGTTGTTCAGTCTACTTCAGTACATATGTCAATAATAAATTAGTTTACCAATTGACATAAACATCATAAGTAATGAGTTCATTACCGTTAGATTAAAACAAACATCCCTGCTTTCCCTCTTTTTACATTATTTATTTAATTGATCTATATATGTATATTTACTGTGATTTACAGTTTTTTAATTATTATTCTGCATTGCAATGTATTGCTGCCACATAACAACAAATTTCATGACATATGCTGGTGATATTAAACTTCAAAGATTTAAAGATTCAAAGTTCATTTACTATCAAAGTACGTATGCAGCACACAATCCTGGGATTCATTTCCCCAGAGACAGCCACAAAACAAAGAAAATACTGGAAACTGTTCACAGAAAAACATCAAACCTTCCCTCCGTGTGCAAAAGTAAAACTAATCCGAAGTGCGTACTGCTGCCTGTTAGCTCTTAATCATGGATGCAAAATCTTACCACTTCTGACAAGGTGTCCTGCCCTAAATGTTCACTGTTTCTCTTTCTTCAGATGCTGCCTGATCTGCTGAGAATTTTGGGCAGTTTCTGTTTCTGTTTTACATTTCCTGCATCAGCAGCATTTTGATTTATTGTTGAATTCATTGCCACTTCGCGTCCCAGAGTGCATAAACCTTGAAGAAATTCTCCTCTGGTCTCCACTGAGACTTATCTGTCCGTTTTGTCTGATTTTCAATGCTTTTGGTTTTGTTTCCTAACAGTTGTGATCACTTCTCAGTGAGAACTTGAGTAGTGTAGGGACAAGTTTGGTCACAGCTGTGATTAAGAAAACAACATCTGTGAAAATGTACTTCACTATTTGTCAATAATAGGAAAGAAATAAGGAAGTGAATGCTCCACGTATAGAAACAGAGATATACGAGGGGTGATTGATAAGTTTGTGGCCTAAGGTAAAAGGAGTCAATTTTAGAAAACCTAGCACATTTATTTTTCCTACATTTACACACTTAGTCCAATGGCCATGGAGAATACGGATCCCTTCTTTATAGAAGTCGGCGTCTTGGACGTCCAGAAAGTGGTCCACAGCAGGGGTGATTGATAAATTTGTGGCCTAAGGTAGAAGGAGATGAGTTCAAACTTCAAACTTCCTGCATCTTCACTCATTGAACTGCACATGCATCTAACAAGAGCTGCATAACTCATCTCCTTTTACCTTAGGCCACGAACTTATTAATCACCCCTGCTGTGGACCACCTGGAGGTCCAAGATCCGTATGCTCCACGACCGCTGGACTAAGTGTATAAATGTAGGAGGGGACTATGTTGAAAAATAAATGTGCTAGGTTTTCTAACATTGACTCCTTCTACCTTAGGCCACGAACCTATCAATCACCCCTCGTATCTTGATTTCGACGGCACATTTTTATTTTGTGTATTTGCTGTTTGTGCAGTTTGATCCACAGTTTCAGACACAGCAATCTGATCCTGACTTGAGAAGGTGGATTCATTCCCACTTAACTAGGATTGAGTCAGCACACAAGATAGCATCCATAAATATTTCGGCTCCATTCTCTCACAGTTCACACCTGCCACATCTGATTTCTGCAGCCATTCATTGATCAAGCGCCTTTTCTCAGGAGAATCAGCAAATGAATATCCCATTACATAAGCACTGTAAAGTATTTTCTTAAACACAAAATAAATAATCTGCAGATGCTGTTGTCAAAGGAACACTCACAATGCGCTGGAGGAACTCAGCAGGTCAGTCAGCATCAGTTGAAAAGATTAGTCAACGTTTCGGGCGAAAACCCTTCATCAGGACTGAAGGGAGAACTTTGGGAAGGATTTGAAGAATGCTGGTAGTTGAAAAAAGCAGTAATTTTTAAGACAAAGGGGTGGGGAAGGGGAAGCAGGGAGGTGATTGGCAGGAGAACAATAGTAGAAGGAGGTGGAACTATGAGGGATTTGATGCGAAATAGGGATAGAGGAAGGGAGGGGGAGGGAATTACCCGAAGTTGGAGAATTTTCTTCATTGTTAATGTGGAGGAAGCATCTAGATGGTCAGCTATGCAGAGCTCTGTCACCTAAAGGATAGCAGATGGAAAAGCAATTGACCAAAGAAGGCCTCTAAAGCAGGAATTTACTGTGTCTTCAAGTGACAAAGGGATGGGAAGCAGCAATAATTATTTTATAAAGGGAGCCTTGTCTATGAAGAATGCCCCTGTTACTTTTTTCTTGTTTTTTTTTAAATCTTTTTGTGGTCAGTCTGGTAAAGTGATCAGTGGCAGATATATTCAGTTCAAAGTTAGGCTTCTACCACTCAATTAACCAATTTGAAGCTGAACTAACAATTCCAAATAGACAGAGATTTAGAGAAACAGGAGAAACAGTTCCTTTCACACGCTGAGTCTTTGTCAAATCATAGATCACTTATTGATATTAATCCATTTTTTTTGTGTAACCCTCAGGTTCGGCTAGTGGCTTAATCTTGGGGAAGACAGCCAAACTTGAGAAATCTTGTTTGGGTGAATGTTGTGTGATGTGTTCCCCTGTTACAAATTAGTACCATGAAATAGCAAACAGTACACAATATGCAATTAAACAATTTAGCTTTATAATTCTTAATTTGACTATAGGGTTAGTAAAGAAAAAAGATGAAAAAAAGCCCATTCTCATGAAACAGTCTAATGGAGTGTTGGAGCTCACGGTTTTCCTATCTGGTTGTTCTCCATAGATTTCCCCCCCTGAACCCCATTCCAAGTCCACTCTGTCCTGCAGACTACGACTTCCCCATCCTGGCATCTGTCTCCATCTTTCGCCTTTGCTCGGACACACAAGAAAGAAAAAACATCTTCCCTCATTGGCCAGCGCACATTCCAAAGCCCCCGCTATCTCTAGTCATAATCCAAACACTGCACTACAGAGAAACCATTACTTCAGCAGGTCATTACATTTGCATCAAACCAGGATAACTGATAACCATTTGTGTAAAGCATTATAGTTCCAGGCATCCTAAGTACAGGATATACTGTACACCTAATGGGTCTTACTCTACTGCCAGCAGGGAAAGTCATCAATTAGCCTTGATTCACAGTTGGTCCTTAACAATTGCACTTAAGTGTATGGAAATAACAATAGGCGTATGGTTGCAACAAATACTTGAAGCAACTTAGAGCAATCCTTCAACTACTCCCCACAGTTGGCTGCTGTTGCTCCTTTGTTTCCATATCTGAGATAAAGGATTTTTGTTTTGCACTGCAATACTACTTTGGCATTCAGGGAGCAGAAGTCCAAACTGTACTTCAGCTAGAAGCAGCAAGAAAATTCAGAGCTCTCTAAGGATACCTGTATTGATAAGAGCCATAATTACTCCCATCGAGCATAACATGGTTTACACTTCTAGTGGCTTGAAGTCACTACGACAATATTATTTTTTTTCTGTGTTTCTGGTGCTATCAGCATTGAAGGTGGAGATATTGATAATGGATCACAGCTGGTGCCCATTTCTGAATGCAGAATACTACTGAGGTCTTCATTCAAACTAAAAAAAAAAGTAATTTGCTTCCTATTCTGTCTCTCCAGGTTCCAGCAGTTCAGCAGCTTTTTCCTTGGTGGCACAGTTGCAGTCAAACTGGCGGAGCAGGCTTCACGCAGGTCTAGGAGAGAGAGATTTTGAAAAGGAGCTTTAGTGAGACTTCAGCTTTTTTCCAATGGTGTGGTTGTGATTCATTTGCAAGGGCAAATAAAAATTAGGCAGGGACAAGTGGAGTGGCTAGTGTTTGGAGTGGCCATTGTAAAAATAGACTAGAGTTAGAATGGACAAGACTTGGCACATCAGGCTTCAGCGAGATAAGTATCTGGTAAGTTACTTCTTCTTCTTCTTCTTCTTTCTTCACTCTTTATCTGTTGTGCATAGTTAGAGCAGAGATAATGGCTCCAGAGACTGTGTAGTGCTTTTTTATGTGAGATGTGAGAATTCTGGGAGACTTCCAGCCTCCTCAATAACCACACCTGCACCAGGTGCAAGAAGCTGCAGCCCCTCAGAGCATGTCTTAAGGAACTAGAGCTCGATGACCTTCGGCTCATATAAGGAAATGAGAAGGTAATAGGCAGGAGCTCAGAGATGGAGTCACCCCTAAGTTGTAGTGGGCAGGTTAATGGATCACTGTCGGGAGAGGGAAGGGAAATGGGCAGCCACTGCAAAGTAACCCATTGGCTGTTTCCCGGAATAATAAGTTATGGATAGAGGGGGACGACCTACCGGAGGGGAGCCAGTGAGTCTGACGCTGTGGTTCAGAAGGGGAGTGGAGCAGAAGAGGACTGCAGTCGTAATAGGGGATTCCACAGTCAGAGGAGTAGACTTGAGATTCTGTTAACGCAATGGAGATACCCGGATTGTATGTTGCCTCCCAGCTGCCAGGTTCAGGAACGTCTCAGGTCAGGTCCACACCATTCTAAAGGGGAGAGTGAGCAGACATAAGTTTTAGTACAAATAGGTACTAATGACATAGGTAGAAAACAGAAGGAGGTCCTGAAGAAGGAATTTAGGAAGTTAGGTAGAAATCTGAAAATCGGGATCTCCAGGGTAGAAATTTCTGGATTGCTGCCTGTGCACATGCCAGTGAGGGAAAGAGTAGAATGATTTGGCAGATGAATATGTGGCTGAGAGACAGGGGCAGGGGGCAGAGTTTCAGATTTCTGGATCACTGGGATCTCTTCTGGGGACTCTATGATCTGTGCAAAAGGGGTGAGTTACACCTGAAACTAAGGCGGACCAATATCCTTGCAGGCAGGTTCGTTAGAACTGTTTGGGAAAGTTTAAACTGTTTGGGAGGGGGATAGGAACTGGAGTGAGAGCGCTTAGCAACAAGCAGTTGATTTATGGGCAGAGGCAGTGTGTAGAGAGACTCTCAGGAAAGATACAGCAAAATTGTAGCCAGTGGGTTAAATTATAGTGTAAAAGGGGACAACATTGAAAAGGGTTCCGGAAACAGGATTGAAGGTGCTATATGTAAATGTGTGCAGTATACACAATAAAGTAGATGATCGTGTAGTGCAGTTAGAGATTGGCAGGTATGGCGTTGTGGGCGTCACTGAGTCAAGGCTGAAAGAAAATTATATTTGGGAGCTTCACATCCAAGGATACACATTGTATCAAAAGGACAAGCAGCTGGGCAGAGGGGTTGGCATGGCTCTGTTTGTAAAAAAATGAAATCAAATAATTAGAAAGAGGTAACATCAGATGGCAAGTTGTAGAATCCTTGTAGTTAGAGATAAGAAACTACAAGGGTAAAAATACCCTGTTGGGAGTTATATACAGCCCTTTGAATAGTAACCAGGATGTGGGCTACAAAATACAATGGAAGATTTAAAAAAAGGCTGGCAAAGGGGCAATGTTACAATAGTCAATAGTCACGGGGAGATTGGGAAAATCAGGTTGCTGCTGGATCCCAAGAAAGGGAATATGTAGAATGCCTACAAGATGGCTTTTTCGAGCAGCTCATGGTTGAATCCACTAGGGGATCAGTTAGTCTGGATTGGGTGTTGGGCAATGAACTGGACTTGATTATGGAGCATAAGGTAAAGGAACCCTTAAAAGACAGATGAATATGTGGCTCAGAAACAGGGTCAGGGGACAGAGTTTCAGATTTCGAGATCATTGGGATTTCTCCTAGGGACTGCTCATAACATGATAGAATCAACCCTGCAATTTGAGGGGGAGAAGTGAAAGATATATCAATATTACAGTGGAGGCAAGGGAATTACAGAGGCATGGGGTGACGTCAAAGCAGTAATGGCTGGAGTTTCAGGGACAAATTCGGAGAGTACAAAATAGATACATCCCAAAGAAGAAGAATTATTCTAAAGACAGGTTGAAGCAACCATGGCTGACAAAGGAAGTCAAAGCCAATGTATAAACAAAAGGGAGTGCATATAATAGAGCAAAAGTTAGTGAGAAGTTAGGGGTTTGGGAGATTTTGAAAAACCAACAGAAGGTGAATAAAGAAGTCATAAGAGGGGGGAAGATGAAATATGAAGGTAAGCTCACAATTAATATCAAAGAGGATACAAAAAGCTTTCTTTTATCAGATATATAAAGTATAAAAGAGTGGTGAGAGTAGACATTGGACCACTGGAAAATGGTAGTTATATGGGACAAGGAAATGATGGATCAACTGAATAAGTATTTTGCATTAGTCGTACCTGTGAGATACAATAGCTGTGTGCCAGTGACTACTGGTGTTTCGCAGGGGTTGGTGTTGGGACCACTTCTTTTTGCATTATATGTCAATGACCTGAGTGACAGTTTTGATGGCTTGTGGCCAAGTCTGCAGATGGTACAAAAATAAGTGGAGGGGTGGATAGTGTTAACGAAGCAGGGAGGCTGCAGAAGGACTGAGACAGATTAAGTGAATGTGTAAAGAAATGGCAAATGGAATACAATGTTGAGGAGTGTATGGTCATGCACTTTGGTAGAAGGAATAAAAGGATAGATTATTTTCTTAAAAGGGAGAAGACTCAATAATCCAAAGTGCAAATGAACTTGGGAGTCCTCGTGCAGAACTCCCTAAAGGTTAATTTGCAGGGGATGTCAGTGATGAGAAGGGCAAATGTAATGTTGTCATGTTGAATCAGGCTCACAGGTCTGCTAAGAGAGACGGAAAACACTATTTGTGAATAAACATATTAATTATTTTTCAAATAGTAAAAATTCGACTGAACTTTTATGTTCCCTAAGTTAAAGAAACTACAAAACTGAATATCCAAAACATACATTTAACAAGGGGCATGAATCTGCTCACAATGCTCCAAGCATACCAACAATAGCTAAAAGTAGGCCTTTCCAATGATCATGTGCACTACTTGCCTTAAACAATGGAAAAGAGAGAAAAAACCTTCCACACATGTTCTCTATACAGCTAGGATATTTGAAACTGGACACCTGGCAGCTAACCAATGGGAAAAGCTGCTGTAGTTTCTAATCTAAGCAATCATGATGGAAGCGATTTTCGACAATCAGAATGAGCCGCGCCCCCACAGAACAAATGTCACAGGCATTTCAAGAGGACTAGAATATAAAAGCAAGGGTGTAATCCGAAGGCTTTATAAGGCACTGGTGAGACCACACTTGTAGCATTGTGAGCAGTTTCAGGCCCCTTATTTACAAAAGGATGTGCTGACATTGGAGAAGATTCAGAGGAGGTTCACGAGAATGATTCAGGGAATGAAAGGCTTATCAAGGAGTGATTGATGTCTCTGGGTCTTTGCTCACTGGAATTCAGAAGCCTATCAAATGTTGAAAGGCCTAGATACAGTGGATGTGGAGAGGATGCTTCCTATGCTGGGACAGTCTAGGGACAGAGTCCACAGCCTCAGAAAAGTGGGACATCCATTTAGAACAGAGATGAAGAAAAATTTCTTAAGCCAGAAGGTGGATGTTGTGGAACTTGTTGCCTTAGGTGGCTGGAGGTCAGGTTATTAAGTGTATTTAAGGCAAAGGTTGATAAGTACTTGATTAGTCAGGGCATAAAAGGTTACAGGGTGAAGGGAGAAGGTTGGGACTGAAAGGAAAATGGATCAGCCATGATGAAATGGTGGAAGCAAGTCGATAGGCCAAATGGCCTAATTCTGTTCCTATATCCATGGTCTCATAAACAAGAAGTTCTCAAGTCTGGAGTGAGATGTTAAATAAGTGTTTGTACAAAACAATTATTGTACCAATGGCAAAACTTACATGCTAAGCTATATTGTGTTCAAGGTGCAATTGGATTACTGGACAATGATAACTTGCAGGATGTCACTACATGTGTTGCAATGTAGAAATGTGGGATTTGGAATTAGAAGTCTCATTGAATTTCAAGGGTAGGTGGTTACACTCTCTGCTGCTGGTAATTTCAAAGTACATTTATTATCTAAGAAAGCGTAAATTACCCAGCCTTGAGATTTGTTTGCTTACAGGCAGCCACAAAGCAAGAAACAGAAAGAACCTAATTAAAATAAAATAATGACCAACATCTGATTGCGCAGAGAAAGGGAACAATAAAAAACACAAATCATGCAAACAATAGAAACAAGCAACAACATTCCGAAACAATATGTCCTTAGGTCTGAATCCCGAAGCAGCCTGGATTATGCCAAGACTTGGTATCAGTCCATTATGTTAGTGGGCACAGACCACAACAGTTGGGGTTATTCTTCATACCCTCAGTACCATGGACAGAGGTGTGAACATCACGGGAGAGCGAGTGAAATTGGCTCCCATCTCCAATCCCGACACCCGATCATTCCAGTATATTATTTCAATTGTTCAAACAGCACTTTGTATTAGGACCCAGGCATCAGAGCAGCGAACAGCTTTGGACCTACCTCCTGTCAGGCCCTGCCATACAGATTCAGAGTTCAAAGTATAATTTATTATCAGAGTAAATACATATCATCGCATACAACCCTGAGATTCTTTTCCTGCGGGCATACTTAGCACATCTATTGAACAGTAACTGTAAACAGGATTAATGAACAACAAACTGTGCAAATGCAAATATAAATAAATAGCAATAAATAATGAGAGGATGAAATAATGAGGTAAGGAGTCACTAGAATGAGACCATCAGTTGTGTGAACACCAGAAATAGTATGAGTGCTGTAATCACCTTTTGTTCAGGTGCCTGATGGTTGAGGGGTAGTAACTATTCTTGAACCTGTTGATGTGAATCCTGAGGCATTTGTACCTTCTATCTGATAGCAGCAGCAAAAAGAGACCATGACCCAGGTGGTGTGGATCTCTGATAATGATGCTGCTTTTGTACGGCAAGGTTTCATATAGACGTGCTTTATGGTTGGGAGGGCTTTACCCATGTTGTACTGGGCTGAATGCACTACCTTTTGTAAAATTTTCCACTCAAATGCATGGGTGTTCCTATACCAGGCCTTAATGCAGCCAGTCCACACACTTTCCACCACATATCTATGGAAGTTTGCCAGTGTTTTTGATGACATGTCGAGCCTCCACAGACTCCTGAGGAAGTGGAGACACTGCCGTGCTTCCTTTGCAATTATATTTATACGATGGGTGCAGGACAGGCCCTCTGAAATAGTGACACCCAGGAATTTAAAGGTATTGACCTTCTCCACCTGATCTCCGATGAGTACTGGCTCTTGGACTTCCAGTTTCCCTCTCCCGAAGTCTACAATCAGTTCTTTGGTCTTATTGATATTGAGAGAGAGGTGGTTGGTTTAACACCACACAGCCCAAGTTTCAGTCGTCTTCCGATACGCTGATTCATCATCACTTTGATACTGCCCACAACAGTGGAGTCATCAGTGAACTTGCAGATGGTGTTGGAGTTGTAATTAGCCACTCAACGATAGGTGTAAAGCGGGTAGAGCAGGAGGTGAAGCACACATCCCTGTGGTGTTGCTGTGCTAATGGAGATCGTGGAGGAGTTGTTTTTGCCAACCTGAACTGATTGGAGTCTTCAAGTGAGGAAATCCAGGATCCAACTGCACAAGGGGATATTAACGCCCAAGTCTTGGAGTTTACTAATAAGTTTAGAGGGGATAATGGTAATAAGTGCTGAGCTGTAATCGATAAAGATCATCCTAATGTATGCATCTTTGCTGTCCAGATGTTCCAGGATTGAGTGAAGAACCAATGAGGTGGCATCTGCTGTCGACCTGTTGCTTCGGTTGGCAAATTGGTACGGATTCAAGTCGCCACTCAACCAGGAGCTGATATGCTTCAACACCAGCCCCTCAAAACACCTCATCAGTGTAGATGTACTGTAAGTGCCTCTGGACAATAGTCTTTGAGGCAGGTTACCATGCTCTTCTTGTAAGATGAGTCAAGGATGAAACATATTCACTGATGAACTACAGATAAATATTTATGAGTGGGAACATTGAGGAAGATTTAATCAAATGCAAACTTGCCAAATAGCTAGATGACTCAAAGGTGCTGTAATTAGAAGCAAACTACACAAAGCTGACAAACTCATTAGAAGGCTTTCAGGAAGTGACAGATATCAATATGGAAGTTCAGGGAATCCTTTCATAAGTAGCAAAGTATTGAAAACATTTAAATGATTACCCTCTTTACTATTCAGTATTACCAGTGCTGTTATAATGTATTATTATTGTGTTGCATCTTACATTCAAAGTTCAGCAGTTTTAACTATGTCAACCCAACACTGAACTGATTGCAAAAACTATGGGCTCACTTTCAAGAACTCTACAACTCAAGTTATGAATATCATTTGTTTATTTATTATTTTGCTTTTCTTCTGTACTTGCACAGTTAGTTGTCTTTTGCACGTTGGTTCTTCATCTCTCTTTGTATATCGTTTTTCATTGAATCCATTGTATTTCTTTCTACTTACTGTGAATGTTTGCAAGAAAATGAACCTCAGGGTAGTATATAGTAACATATATGTAATTTGATAACAAAGTTACTTTGAACTTTGAACTTCAAAGGAACTGAATTTCAGAGGCAATGCCCTATTGCAATTCCATTTAGCACTAACATATTTCTAAGCAGAAAAGTAACCTGATTTCAAACAGAATAAAAGAGAAAAAGACAAGGGTAACAGCCCTCCATCAGATATTTGGCAATAGGCTTTGATATTCAAACCTTCCGTGATTTTGAAAAGAAACAATTCTGCTTACTCAGTGTATTAATGTTTTGTGTTTAGGGCTGAAGGAAGTGGTCATCCTTGTAAACAATATTAAAACAGAAACTGTTGTTAAAAGCTCCAAGATGCTGATAGATGGTGGAATGAGAATTGTGCAGTTATGAAGTCAATGGGAGTACAAGATTATATAGTTTTTAAAAAAGCACCGTAGATATGGTTTAAATAGATGAGTGAGTGCTGGATGAGGAAAAAGTGTGCATTAGGTCTGCAAAGGACCAAGTAGGAAGGGTTAATTCATAATTGCACAACCTTCTACAATTTTGTTGTATGGGTTATAAACCTTGCACAGTATCCATGCATGACTCCAGAGGATTCAAGTAAATTTAACAAACTTTGGTGGAGTTAAAAAACCATGAGAAATAACCATAAAAGGGAAAATCAGCAGCATGTATTATAATTCGCCAATACGACATTGTACGTTTTCTTCCCCATCATTGTAGAAAGTTAACCTCCATTATCTAAGCTAACTGATAGGTGCTTTGACAAAGCTCTCAGCCTTAATCCTTTCTCATTTAATCTAAATCTGTGTAAATCAATCAAATGTTCCAGATACTCAATCAGATCTGTTTGTCCAACGCAAATTATTGATTGCTATATCTCCTTGAAATAAATGAAAAAAAGTAATGTGGTAATTTTGCATAATTATTTTGCTCATGAATACTATACCTCAGTGAATATTTCTTTAGAACTTCTTCCCAGGGGCCTGAGCAGACATAATTTCATTTACCATTTCAGAGCAAATGCATTCTAGGGGAGAAATTTATTAGAGTAATTGAGTAATACAGCAGGGAATTGGTCTACGCTGACTAAGGTGTTCAACTAAGTTAGTTCTATTTGCCCGCATTTGGCCCTTATCCCTCTAAATTGTTCCCATCAATGTACTTAACCAACTGCCTTTTAAATGTTGCAGTAGTAGCTGCTGAAATCTTTCTCTGTCAGCTCATTCCATATACTGGCCACTGTCTGTGTGATGAAGTCACTGCTCAGGTTCCTTTTATATCTTTCTCCTCTCACCTTCAACCTGACCACTCTAGTTTTTGATTCACTTTCCTTAGTAAAAAGATTCATCCTATCTCAAAGTTCAAAGTAAATTGTATTATTAAATTACATATATGTCACTATGTACAACTCTCAGGTTTATTTCCCTGCAGGCATACTGAGCAAATCTATAGAATTGTAACTATATCAGGAACAATGAAAGATCAACCAGAGTGCAGAAGATAACGAACTGTGTAAATGCAAATATACATAAATAGCAATAGATAACAAGAACGTGAGATAATCAGCTTGAGTCCTTAAAGTGAGATCATTGGTTGTAGGAATATTTCATTGGTGGGGCAAGTGAGTGTAGTTATCCCCTTTTACTCAAGAGCCTGATGGCTGAGGAGTAGTAGCTGGTTTTGAACCTAATGGTACGAGTCATGAGCCACTTGCCCCTTCTACCCGATGGCATGAGAAAGAAAAGAGCATGGCCTGGGTGGTGGTGATTTATGATGATGGATTCTGCTTTCCTATGACAGTGTTTTATGCAGATGTGCTCAATGGCTGCAAGGGCTTTGCCTGTGGTGCACTGGGCCGAATCCATTACCTTTTGTAAGATTTTCCTTTCAAGGTCGTGGTGTTCCAATACCAGGCTGTAACGCAGCCAGTCAATATGCTCTCCACTGCACATCTATCGGAGTTTGTCAAAGTTTTGGATGGCAAGCCAGATCTCCGCAGACTCCTAAGGAAGTGGAGGTTCTGCCGTGCTTTCTTCACAATTGCACTTACCTGCGGGGTCCGGGACAGGTCCTCTGAAATAATAACCCAGGAGTTTAAAGTTGTTGACCCTCTCCACCTCTGATCCTCTGATGAGGACTGGCTCATGGATCTCTCATGACTTTATTCACCTACGCAAGGTAACTCCTTAGTCTCCTACATTCCAAGGACTGAAGTTCTAGCCTGCCCAGCTTCTCCTATAACTCAGACCCTCTAGTCCTGTCATAAATCTTCTTTGCATTATTTCCAGCTAAATGATATTTTTCTTTGACCAAAGCTGCATATTATACGCTGAATGTGTCCTCACCAATGTCTTGTACAACTTCAAAATAATCTTCCTACTCTTATACTAAATGCTCTGACTGATGAAGGCCAGATGCCTTCTTCACCACTTTATCGACTGTGACATCACATTCAACAAACTATGTACTATACTTGTACTCTTCACTCCCTCTCCAGGTCCCTCGACAAGTACAAGAACGTGCAATACTCCCCAGGGTCCTGTACAAGGCTTAACCAAAACTGCTAACTTAAAGCATAAAATCAGTTTGGCTACTGCATATTATATCATGCCTCCAAAACTCAGTTATGCTAAAGGGAAACAAATTTCACTTGTGGAGTACAATGCACAGGATCCTAGTGCCAATGACTGAGGACCAATTTTCAAAGTGTTTAAATGTATTTCCCCATGTCAGTCATTTCAAGTTCTAAATAACCACAGATTTGAACTAAGTACAATGTATTTCGCTGTTTTCTCTGCTGATGTTATGTACCTCATTGCTGGAGGTGTTACAGTGCATGTAGCAACAGGCTTCATTTTTCTTTTCCTCTGAAAGTTCTAACGGTGAAAAACCTCAAAGCAAACTTATCAGTCTCATCTGTTCTAATTAATGGTCGTCTTTGAGCTTCAATATAATTGGCTTTTTGCTTTATTTGAGCTCAATCTTGGGATGCATTCCTTTCTCAGCCTCTTGCTATCCTTTCTACATCCCTCTCACATTTATGTTGAAACTTTTTAATCTTTGTGCCACACAAAGCAGGAGAAATAAAAATTTTAAAAACAAACTTTTTTTTCTCTGGTGTCTAAGAGCTAAGTTCTGGAATTCCTTTTCAAATCTCTATCCTTAGCTATCATTAAATGAACTCCTAATACCTCCTCCTTTGATCAAGCTTTTGTTCTTCATCTTAAAGAGACTTCTTTGTCTGAACTTGTTTCTTTCATTAATGTGGTATGAGTGTCACGAGCAGGTTAAGAGGTTATTACCCATCCCTATCTACCTTTTTGAATATGGTGGTGTCCTTGCTGAAACACTATGTGGTGAAACTTTGTTGAGCGGGGCGCTCCAAGCTTTTATCATACCATTGATGAAATAAAAGTTCTGCTGGTGTCTGACGTCCAAGTGATATTGTTTTGAAGTACCCCATGACTTTGTCAATCAGAGATGGGTAGAGGATGTGGGCAAAGGATGCAAGTTTAGAAAATGCTGTCAAGGATGTCTTAGGGAGTTTCTGCAGTACACCTTCAAGATTGCCACCAATGTGTTATAATCACTGTGTGTGTGTGAGACAGAGAGGGAAAGAGAAAGAGTGTTCATGGTAGACACACTGCCAGTCAAATAGACTGCTTTGTTCTGGATGGTGTTGAGCTTCATCAGCTTTATTGCACCAACATTCAACCAATTAAGTGAATATTATGTTAAAATCATGTCTTTGACAACATAGAAAATATTCAGTTAATGAGTGTTACCCACGTCTTATTGCATGGAAAAATGGAGTGTACTATGACATGCGCATTGGTGATTCATTCTGACTTATCCACAAAGCATAGCATTGTTAAGGCTCAAATTATTGAAACAATTAAAGATGCTTTTGCCTAGACACTGCTGTACCTTCATAAAATTAAGATTAGATTAGATTAGATTATGAGGACACACAGTTCTCTTTTATTGTTATTTAGTAATGCATGCACTAAGAAATGATACAATGTTTTTCCAGAATGATATCACGGAAACACTTGACAAACCGACTTAAAAACTAACAAAAACCACATAATTATAACATATAGTTACAACAGTGCAAAGCAATACCGTAATTTGATAAGAACAGACCATGGCACGGTAAAAGTCTCAAAGTCTGTCTAAAGTCCCATTACTTCACACAGACGGTGAACCTCCAGCGCCGCCAACTTGCTGATACAACATACTGGAAGCATCCGACCACAGTCCGACTCCGAGACCGTCCGAAAACTCCGAGCCTCCGACCAGCTCTCCGACACCGAGCACCGAGCACCATCTCTGCTGAAAGCTTCGATAACTGATGCATTAAGATAACTGATTACCAACAACAACTTTGCACTGTTTAATTTTAGCCAGTGCAGAAGTTTCCTTTCATTTCTACTGAACATTTATACTGAGACTCCTTAATACCACAGTCCCTCTGTTCTTGTGAAAAGCACTGAGCATTCTATGACATCAAAGGTGTAATATTAACATGTGCTGCTTATGTTCTTGAAGTTGAGGTGTGATTTGGGTTTTGAACCTCAACGCTGGTTTAATATATTTGCTAGGTAGTTGTAATAATCCAGTAGGCGTTGTACAACAAAAAGCATTTTTTTTTAGTAAAGTACTGACTGCCAGATACTTCATGGCTTCACGAACAAAGATTGAGACTGAGAAGTATTGGTGGAACTGACAATAGAGAGAGCAAAAAATAAACTGTTGAAGGAACTCAGTAGGTCACACAGCAACTCTGGAGGGAAACTGACAGTGATATTTAATTCCAGATGCTACCTGACCCACAGAGTTTCTCCATCAGTTTGCTTTTTAATGCTCCAGATTCCAACATTTAGAATCTATAGTGTGGTCATACAGCATTGGAAAAGGACCTTCAGACCACTGTATTTGTGCTGACCATCACCCAGCCATTTATACAATTTCTGAATTAGCTGCATTACAGAGCCTGGTATGGAAAACCAATGCCCTTGAACAGAAAATCCTACAAGTCCTATGGTTAAAGCACCAAAGAAGACTGAAATTATTGAGGTGAGCGCAGAAGACGAGGGGGTGTTCAGTGCCTCTTGCTCACTGCTGCTGAAGTAAGGTGACCGCATGTGACGGTCTGTCCTTCTCACTCGCTGCTCCTGGAGGAAGGTCCCAGCATTTGGATGGTCTCCCTCTCTCCCTTGTTGGTGTTCGAAGATGGTACTGGAGTTCTCAGTCTTGGGCAAGGGTTAATGGATGCAGTTTATAGATTGGACTCGGTAGTTCACATTATGATCTATCTCTGGTTTCTGGTCACTCCTATTTTTTTGTTGCTATTTTATGTGATTTTGAATCTTTTTTTCATGGCCGTCTGAGGGGAAGATGAACCTTAGGTTTGTACACTGCATGTATACTTCAGAAATAAATCTTTGCATACAATACATCACAGGTAAAGCCTTCCACACCACTGAGCACATCTACACAAAGCGTTGTCTCTGGAAAGCAGTGCCCATCATTAGAGACCCCCACCAACCAGGTCATGCTGGCTTCTCACTGCTGCCATCGGAAAGAAGGTACAGGAGCCTTAGGACTCATAACACCAGGTTCCATAACAGTTATTACTCCTCAACCATCAGGCTCTTGAACCAAAGTGGATAACTTCACTCAATTCCACTTGCCCCATCATGGATATGTTCACACAAACTTGGACTCATTTTCATGGACTCTCCATCTCACGTTTTCGGTATTTATTTATTGCTTATTTCAGAGGTTCATTTATTTATTATCAAAGTATATAACTCTGATATTCTTCATCTCCAGATAGCCACAAAACCAAGAAAAAAAAGGAATGGAAACTTGATCAACAACACCGAAACCCCCTTTCCCCATACAAAAAAACAAACAAGTATGTAACAGGAATGTCGACCACCAAATCTCCCTCCCTCGTACAAAAAAACCAAGAATGATTCGGTGAAAAACACAAAATATAAAAAGCTATTATGTTGAAAAAAAGTCCATCGACCATAGTCCAGATCCACATCCATTTTCATATCCAAAACACAGAAAGCCGTGGTACCATTCTCTGGGGACGGCGTTAGGCCGCACAGGCTCCCCTCTCCAGCAGCAAAGCAATCCCAACAGCAATCAAGAGGCAGGCAGCTGGCACGCACAGTCCTCATTCGCCTCTTTCAATCTCCCTCCTCGCTTTAATCAGTGAACAATGGAACCTTTAATGGGCAAAATGGAGACGAACATTAGCTCTTGCCTCCCGCAGCCTCTTCACCTCGAGGCTTGCTGCATTCCAGAACTCTCTTGGAGACAGCAAAGCGCTGGTTCACACAAATGATCTTGAAATTGCAAATCACAGTCTCCGACAGTTCCAGAAACACATTCAGGATGAAAAATAGACATAAGAGATATAAAAGAAGTGAAATAAATAGTTCTGTGGTCAATCCACAAGATATCCACCATGGGAGCATAATATGCAGGTACCATCTTGATCCTCTAAATATATGAATATATTAATATTAATATTAAACTTATTAATGTTATTTCTTTCTTTTTGTAGTTGCACAGTATGTTGTCTTTTGCACTCTGGTTGAATGCCCAAGTTGATGCAGTCTTTCATTGATTCTATTATGGTTCTTATTCTATTTTGGATTTATTGAGGATGCCCATAAGAAAATGAATCGCAGTATTGTATATGGTGACATATATGTACTTTGATAATAACTTTACATTAAACTTTGATCTTTAATTTCATTTATTATTCTTTCCTTATTCCATTACCTCACCCCCAGATTCCACCATTCACTTGCACACTTACTGTAGCTAGTTAACCAATTGACCCAAATGTCTTTGGAATATGGAAGGAAACCACACCACCTGGGTGAAACCCACACATTGATTGGGTGAATGTGTAAACCCCACACAGGGTGTGCCCAAGAACACGACTGAGCCAGCCTATCTGGCACTGTGAGGGTGCAGTTGTATTAGCTGCATCACTGAGCAGATGAGAGTCGGATGTTCTTTGAAAACAAACCTAACCAAAAGCACCCTGAATAATATTGTGCAGTAGTAAAATGCAAAAAAGAGAAGGTCTTAACCAGCCTTCATAGTACTACATTCAGACTGTACCTCTACCACCTCGCTCCATGCTGGAGTACAGACAGATCTGTGAGGATTGATTACCATGCAAGAAAGAGCCATGATATAACATCTTACGTTATGGCTCTGATGTTTAAGGAAGATTGAAGTCCCTTGGGATTTTCTGTAAGGGAAAAAAAATCTAGTAGTAAAGAATTCCAAGACAGAGTGATATACTTTCTTAAATTATTGTGTATATTAAGTGTATTATGTGTACTACGGTGGTTTACTCCGTGGTCTGCAGAAACATCGTCTCATTTGGTGGTATACTGGTATATAGTTAAATGACAATGAACTTGACTTGATTTGAAAAGTTAAATTAAAATGTCACTTTAGTGGGAGTAAAACAAATGGGACATGGCTTCAAATAATTAAAAATCAAATTTAGGACTGACATCAAGAAAGTCATTCTTTACCCCAGGAGTAAGTCAGGTGACATTAATGATTTAGGTTTGGAATCAAAAATCCAATTTGTAACTTTGCAGGTGTCAGGTGACACTGTCTTGGAATGGTGTTAGGGAAAGGAGTCATTATTAAGGAGAACATTCACCTCTTCGGCACGCCGCATTTCTTACTTTAATGGCTAGCAGATCCATTTTGCTGAATTGAAAAGAGATTAACCCTCCTACTGTATTTCACTGGTTTTCACAAACTATGTTGTGTTTGAATTTGGAAAAAGTTAGAAGTGTGGTTTATGACCCTTCCATTAAATTTGAACAAACTTGGAGGTCATTCATTCAGCATTTTCATATGATGTAATTTGACCATTTCCAAACTTATTTTATTTCTCTGTGCTGCTGGTTGAGAGGAATGGAGTCGTCGACACTAAGGTTTTCTTCTCTCCCATTTTTACGTTGTTAGAATTGCCCAGGTCTTTTAGTTTAGTTGATTAATTCTGTTTAGTTTAGTTTTTTTTTGTGGTGAGGTCTGTTTTTTTTTCTATTTTTTTTCTTTTTCATGATTTTTCTCCATTTTGTTTTGTCCTGTATTATTCATTGTTATCTTACACGATTGGGAGTTTTGTCAATTTATACTATTTGTTCTTATAATTACTCATTTTAAGTACAACAATGTATCTCCAACTATTTGTATTATTGCTATCTTATGTTAATATTTTATGAAACTAATAAAAAGATTGAAAAAGAAAAGAAAGGAGAACAATGTGTTGCGATAGGCCTCCTAATAAACTTACAGTCTAGATTAGTAAAGAAAGTCCAACACTGATTAAAAAAATGGTAACAAAGATTTGTGCACAGAATAAAGAGGTCCCATGTTGGGAATTGAAAATATACAGTAGATGGGTAGAAGAACAAGGGGTTCTCTTAGTACAAATCCACCTTTCACTAAGGCTGATATATTCATTAAAAGAAACAAACCAAGCATAGGGCCCCGAGAGGAATTACAGAGAAGAATTATGAGGCTACTAACAAAACTGAGAACGCTTGTCCAAAAAGAATGAGCAAAATGGGTCTCCTTTGAGAAAAAAAAGACCAAACAAATCTATGTAAAATTATGATAAATTTCAATAAAGTGGATATAGAGAAAATCTTTCTGCCTCCAGGAAAGAACATAACTAAAGATCATCAAATATAACATATTCATCCTCAAGAGATTTATTTATTTATTGGGATGCAGTGTGGAACAGATGTATTCAGCCCTTTGAACCAGGCTGCCTAACATTCCCCTGATTTATTCCTAGCCTAATCATGGTACAACTTACAATGACCAATTATCCTACCAACTGGTACGTCTTTGGAATGTGGGAGGCAACCGAAGCACCCGGAGGAAACCCATACAATCATGGGGAGAACAAATAGGAAATCCGAAAGAATCTTCTTTAACCAAAGAATAGAGGAAATGATTAGTTTGAGATTACCAAGGACTATCATATGAAAGATTATTACAATGAAGAAAGATGGGAGGAATTTTGAATGTACCATTAACAGTTTGGGATAAATGGACTATTTCTGTAGCATATCTTTTCAATGGAAGAAATGGCCAACACAAAACTCATAATTTTACTCATCTCTAAATGTTTTGTCATCTGGTGATGTTTGTCACAGAATTGACAGCAACCTTCTGGAATCATTAGCTGCACCCTCCTCACATCCCTGCTTGCTATAAATGTGTAGGAGGAGTCTTATGATGCTCTTTGATCATGGAAACATCTAATGAGATACATTGAGAGTTTAGTAATGACTCAGTCTCACAGTCATTTGTCCTCAAATGTTATTGTTATATTTTCCCTGATTTGGATTGTTACTTTATTTCTAATTATTAGATCTCACTGCTTACTTGTGGGTTTACAGCTGCTGTTGATTGCTCATTATCGTGTTGATAAGCAATAGTGTCACCATCATGTGGCCATTTTATATTGTTTATACATTTCATTTAGTAGTTAGAATCACTTGTTAGAAGTCAAAGGAATTTCAATCAATATTTTATCTGCTTTTAGTTAGAATGCTGAGAAGTACTGTCTTTTTACTCTGGCTCCTTACATACTGTAACGTTTTGGTGAATAATAAACCCCCATTCAGCTACAACTACGCTGGGACTGGAGTTATGAATCCACCTAGCTGGAGAAAATGGGGAAAACTCGAGTGAGGGCAGAGTAGTTATCTTGAAAACTTTTGAGAGCAAGTAAGTATGATTTATTTTAATATATGACCTTTTTCTGGATGTTGTGCATCAGATGCTGTAGGCCTGTGATGCTGTTGCAAGTTTTTCATTGCACCTGTCCATACCCTTACTTGTGCATATGACAATAAACTTGAGTTTGACTTTAATAGTCACTTAAAAAGTTATTCAAATACATATAAATTGTTTTAAAAAATACTTATTTTAAATAAACTATGAAGATGCCTTAAACGGTATCTACAAGCATCTCTGATGATCAAGGATACTAATAAACTAATTCAATGGATTTAAATATTTAAATAGTTAAATTATTCAATTAAAATACCTTAATTACTGTTTATAAATGTATCCGACAGTCAACATTATTTATAAACTAATTCAATAGATTTAAATCTTTAAGGTCATTTACTATAAATATAAACTAGTTCACATAAAATGATTTCAAATATCTGATAGATTACTAATTATTTAGGTTAAAATATTAATGATATAAAATAACTCAATTAAAATCTTCATGAAAGTATCTGCTTTACAAAATGTTTTAAACCATACAAAGATTGAAGTGATCTGAAACATATTATAAATGCAATTAAGAAAATAATAATAAAGAACTTAGAGCATTAAAATAAAGTTAAATAATGCAAGCAATTGCTCACATGTAGCTTTTTATTCAGAACCAATGTCCCACTTCAAATGCATGAGATAGCCACATCCATTTTGGTCCTCTGTGGTGTGAAGATGAGGAGTTCAACAGGAAGACCATGTGGCCCTTCTCTCCGGCATATCAGTGATCCTCCAATGGACTCTAACCTCTGACGTCTTGGGTGAGGTTGCACAGATAGCTGGGAATGAGCAAAGTTGCCACTCGCCAGTTAAGTTGACTTGACACAAAAATCATCAAAGCATCAAAAAACTTGCATTGAAAACACTTAGGATCAATATTAATAATTAAAACATTAGAAGTACATACATTGAGATTAAAAGTTAATACTTAGCAATTTGTAGGCTCTGATTCTATGGCAGGTCCACAGCATGACAACTCTAGTAGAGGCTCCGGATAGCTGTCACCCAGTATAACCTACAAGGCCAGATTGCTGGTCGTTCCCTAATGCACTATTATCCAAAGCCAGCACATTCTGACCCTTGACCCTTTAGCATAGCTCGCGTAAAGCAAGAACAATCTGGAAAGGTGAGAGAAGATTGTCACTGGAATTCCAAAGGTTTTGGACATAAGGATTCTAGTAGAGGATAGTTTAGCTCAAGAGGCACCTTCGATCATAAAATCTCCTTTACACATGGATTATTATGAAAGTCAAAAGAAAACAGTAATGCATATCAGCAGGAATGATAATTGCTTTTGGCATTTTTCTTCAAAAGAACAAAGAATCAAACCTGAAGATTCTCTGCATTGAGAAAGGCGCCTTTGGCATTGTAATTCAATGAGACAGGTTCAAAGGCAAACCAGCTGCCCCTCCTGTGTGCAGCAAAGAATGCTGCTGCTGTCATTTTGCACAGAAAATGAATTTTTGAGTGACATTTCTAATTACCAGGCAATACAGACCCAAGTGACAAATCTAAGATGATCTGAGATTAATAGGAATGAGGGAAAGATGAACTTTTCCCCTTTCCAAGTTGAATAATCTTTCCTGAAAAATCACATTCATGCCTAGATATTCAAAGTAATTTTCAGCTGGTCTTGGAAATGTGCAAATCCCCCACTTGCAGCTCTCCCAAATCTTGGTCTTTGATAGTTTCAGGCCATTTACAAATGAAGCAAAGATAGGAAAGTCAGTGTATTGACTTCACTAACATTTCCAGTTTGTTGCAGTTTTTGTCATTAGCAAAAATATTCTTACAAGTGACAGTCTCAGGAGCAAACACTATGTTAATATGTATTATCAAATTACAACCACTCTGGCAGATATTAATATAAATATTGAGGAATAACAATTGCATTTTATGTATATAAAGAACAAAGACACAATCAATTAATTGGTTTCAATAAACAATTTTCAGTTTTGACTGGTACTATAATAGAAAATTTGTTGTTCTGAAAAGCCACACTGTGTGAATGAACATCTGATCATGGACAGTGTCTTACATTGAAATAATTCAATCCAGAATGGATGTCAATTGAAAAAAAACTGTCGATGCTGGAGATCCAAAATTAATTTAAAAATAGCTGGAAAAAAGACCGTAAGACATAAGACATGGGAGCAGAATTAGGCCATTTGTCCCATTGAATCTGGTCCGCCATTCAGTCATGGCTGATCCTTTTTTTTCTACCTCCTCCTCAACCCCAGTTCCCGGCCTTCTCACCGTAACCTTTGATGCTATGTCCAATCAAGAACCTATCAATCTCTGCCTTAAATACATCCAACGACCTGACCTCCACAGCTGCATGTGGCAACGAATTCCACAAATTCACCACCCTTAGGCTTAAGAAATTTCTCCGCATCTCTGTTTTGAAAGGGCACTCCTCTCTCTTGAGGCTGTGCCCTCTTGTCCTAGACTCTCCCACCATGGGAAACATCCTTTCTACATCCCTACTCTGTCTAGGCCTTTCAACATTCAAAAGGTTTTAATGAGACCTCCCCTCATCCTTTTGTATTCCAGCGAGTGCAGACCCAGAGCCATCAAACATTCCTCATATGATAACCCTTTCATTCCTGGAATCATCCTTGTGAACCTCCTCTTGACCCTCTCCAATGCCAGTACATTTTTTTCTAAGATGATGGGCCCAAATCTGTTCACAATGCTCATGGTGAGGCCTTACCAGTGCCTTATAAAGCCTCAGCATCACGTCTTTGCCCTTATATTCTAAACCTTTTGAAATAAATACTAACATGGCATTTACCTTCCTCACCACTGAATCAATCTGCAAGTTAACCTTCAGGGTGTTCTGCAAAAGGACTCCCAAGTTCCCCTGCATCTCAGATTCCTGGATTTTCTTCCCATTTCGAAAATAGTTCACACATTTATTTCTACTACCAACGTGCATGACCATACATTTTCCAATATTGTATTTCATCTGCCACTTTCTTGCGCATTCTCCTAATCTGTCTAAATCCTTCTGCATCCTACCTGTTTCCTCAGCACTACCCTTTCCTTCCACCAGTCTTTGTATCATCTGCAAACTTGGCAACAAAGTCATCTGTTCCATTATCTAAATCATTTATATACAGCATATAAAGAAGTGGCCCCAACTCCGACCCCTGCGGAACACCACTAGTCACCGGCAGCCAACCAGAAAAGGGTCCTTTTATTCCCACTCGCTGTCTCCTACCAATCAGCTAAAGATCTAACCGTGTTAGTAACTTTTCTGTAATACCATGGGATCTTAACTTTGTAAGCAGCCTCATGTGTGTCACTTTGTCAAAGACCTCTGAAAGTCCAAATATTCAACATCCACTGCATCCCCTTCATCTATCCTACTTGTAATCTCTTCAAAGAATTCCAACAGGTTTTTCAGGCAGGATTTTCCCTGAAGGAAACCACACTGACGTTGTACTATCTTGTCCTGTCTCTCCATCACCTCATCCTTAACAATTGACTCCAACATCTTTCCAACCACTGAGATCAGGCTGACTGGTCTATAATTTCCTTTTGGCAGCCTTCCTCCTTTCTTAAAAAGTGGAGTAACATTTTCAATTTTCCAATCCTCTGGCATCGTGCCAGAGTTCAATGATTTTTGAAAGATCATTTCTAATGCCACCACAATCTCTAACACTACCTTTTTCAGAACCCTAGGGTGCAGTTCCCCTGGTCTAGGTGACTTATGTACCTTTAGGTCCTTCAGCTTAACTCAGCAGGTCAGGCAGTATCTGTGGAAAGATAAACCAGTTAATGTTTTAAGTCTGGAATCTTTGTTAGAAGTTCTGAATAAAACATTCTGGACCTGAAACTTTTCATCTGTAACAATTGAAAGTGTTTCTCTTTCCAGATACTACCTTCATGCTATGTTCCTGGCATTTTCTGTTTTGATTTGATCAAGAAAAACTTGTTATTTACCTCTGAATAATGTGAGTCAATTGTTCAATGAATATCTATGCAATGAACAGAACTATGGGCAGCCTCTAATTCACTACTGGCTACTATTTCAAACCACACCATCAACATTTTATATTTTGTATGAATTTTTCTTTTTGGTTCAAGCTTGAAAGTCCTGTTCTTAAACAAAAACTTGCATTTATCGAATACATGTTACTTGGGCATCTCAAAGCACTCTACCATGAATGGATTACTTTCCAAATATGAGTACTACTGTTTTATGGATAGGTCTAAGTAGACCTTGCAATACCTACATTTGGGAGCATAACTTTTAACTGTGCACTAACAAAATGAATAGCAGCCAGATGTGGAGATTCAAAACACACTGTTGATCAAGTACTGAGTGTTTTAACATAGAAACATAGAAACATAGAAAATAGGTGCAGGAGTAGGCCATTCGGCCCTTCGAGCCTGCACCGCCATTTATTATGATCATGGCTGATCATCCAACTCAGAACCCCGCCCCAGCCTTCCCTCCATACTCCCTGATCCCCGTAGCCACAAGGGCCATATCTAACTCCCTCTTAAACATAGCCAATGAACTGGCCTCAACAGTTTCCTGTGGCAGAGAATTCCACAGATTCACCACTCTCTGTGTGAAGAAGTTTTTCCTAATCTCGGTCCTAAAAGGCTTCCCCTCTATCCTCAAACTGTGACCCCTCGTTCTGGACTTCCCCAACATCGGGAACAATCTTCCTGCATCTAGCCTGTCCAATCCCTTTAGGATCTTATACGTTTCAATCAGATCCCCCCTCAATCTTCTAAATTCCAACGAGTACAAACCCAGTTCATCCAGTCTTTCTTCATATGAAAGTCCTGCCATCCCAGGAATCAATCTGGTGAACCTTCTTTGTACTCCCTCTATGGCAAAGATGTCTTTCCTCAGATTAGGGGACCAAAACTGCACACAATACTCCAGGTGTGGTCTCACCAAGGCCTTGTACAACTGCAGTAGTACCTCCCTGCTCCTGTACTCGAATCCTCTCGCTATAAATGCCAGCATACCATTCACCTTTTTCACCGCCTGCTGTACCTGCATGCCCACTTTCAATGACTGGTGTATAATGACACCCAGGTATCGTTGCACCTCCCCTTTTCCTTTCGGCCACCATTCAGATAATAATCTGTTTTCCTGTTTTGTGAGATTAAACCAATTATT
This sequence comes from Mobula hypostoma, assembly GCF_963921235.1. Taxonomy (NCBI): domain Eukaryota; kingdom Metazoa; phylum Chordata; class Chondrichthyes; order Myliobatiformes; family Myliobatidae; genus Mobula; species Mobula hypostoma. The sequence continues at coordinate 37,212,084 of NC_086117.1, forward strand.
TCCTGACATTTAAGAAGCAACTAATTTATTTTATACATGTATACTGTATTCTCAGCTGTGTAGATTCAGACTACAAATCTGAGTCTACACCTGAGGAAAGAAAACATATCTTCACTCTCCTTAAATCTGTCTGCCATAGGTGATGTTTTGGGCATCAATTAAGAGCCCAACATCAAGTGTCTGATGGCAAACAAGAACATATTTATTGAAAACAAAAAAGCTTCTCAAAAACATGATTGTTTCTGGAGCCTTCTAATTTTCTTAATGCTCCGGTGAAATGTTTAATTTAGCAGTTGGAGTATCAGGCCTGTGCCTTGATATTGTAGCAGTGATGATCCCTGCACTCTGAAATATTTAATAGGCTTCATTTATAGGTTCCTTCTCATGGAACAAGAGGAATCTTCATCTCCATTTTCTTTGGCTCAATAGAAACTGAACTTATGTCCTAACAGAGATCTGCTTATTTGCCTTTGGTCAAGGTGTTTCTGGTCATCTTCCATAAAGAACATAGTTTTCACCAGCCTGTCTGTGTCATTGGGATTTCTTAGGAATACTGTCATGCATTGTTCCCATTACTTGTCTGTTCATCATCGTCATGGATGAAGACCTTGACATCATTGATGGTGTCTAGACTAGAGGTTGATTTGGATTTAAGTGAGGGAGAGTTGCGCAGCATCAGCCTCGCTCTCTCTTCCCAATTCCCATCTGGATCTAGTGGCAAGACAGTGCTGAGATGGCTGGAGATGGGACTAGGCGCAGTGGATGACCAGGACATCTTCCGTGTCTTGTCGTGCTCTACATGTTCCACAATGCTTGCAGAGACTGCCTTCTTGACCGTTGGACCTTCCATTGGTCTCATCCGCTCAACCTGCCGGAGTCTGTCTTCACATGCTGGGATAGACATCTCCCTATCTCACTGAGGGTTTGAGACCCGTCGGCTACCCTCACCTGGTTTAGCCGGCTTGTCAAAACCGTTGCCCGGGATGTGGCCGCTGTCGCATGCAAACAGCTACGAGGAGCCACAGGTGAGAGCTGAGTGCCAGGTGGGGACCAAAGGTGGAAAAACCGCCCTGAAAAGGACGCGACATGTTCCCCCACCAGAGGTGCTACCCCTCCCTGACACCCCATACACCTCATTGTTGCCATTACCGTAATCTAAATTGATTGCTTAGTATCCCTCCTTATGACTGCAAGATTGTTGTTTGGATAGTTGCACTCCAAGAAACATAATGCCAGTTTAGACACAACACTACACAGGGAATTTTGGCAGTTGTGAAAATTCCCAAAAGATATTAATATTGGCAAAATGAAATGAACATAGAAAATGCGGAAAACACCCAGCAGGTCAGGCAGCATCTGCAAAAAGAGAAACACTTAATATTTCAGCTCTGAGGACTGGGAAAGAGAGGAAACAAATTAGTTCTCTGCAGCAGAAGTGGCCATTTCTGTGAGTCATAATTGTTGCTTGCTTCTTTTTTCTTTCCTTTATACAATAACTTGGTCTACTGAATGTGTCTGACAGCTTTACTGTTAGCCAAACATTCCTGATGTCTTGAAGATTAATCGGATCTTAACTTCCATTCAACTGTCACATTAAATCATTTCTATTCTCCCTATCAGAAATGATCTCCTTTGTTCTACTGATCGCACCCCCTCTTTCCCTACAACCTAAAGCTAACATGTTTTCTCTTTTTTCTTGTTTTGACCAAGATCCTAGATAGGAATCATTAACTGTTTCATTTTCCACAGATGCTGCCTAACCTTTTGAGTTTTCACAGCCTTTTCAGTTATGATCTCTTACTTTTAATGCTGTGCCTTTAACTGACTTACACAACATTTAATGCAAAAATTTAAATGGCGTGTAGCAATATCTATGTCAACGTCACTGCTCTGTGATATCTGGGTAAACTCTTAGATGCAGCAGTGAAAAGCAAATGGTGAGGATTTTGCTATCTGTAGCATAAAATGTGGCTGGAGAGCTGAGGGACACTGAGGCATGAGCTGCCTGTGCAAAGCAGTCGAGGGAAAGAAACATGGTTACATTTGAGGCCTAAAGAGATCAAAGATCTCTCTGAGAACAAAGAATCAAACCCAATTATCTGCAGCTGCTACAAGTACCTTCAGTAAATGAAAGGCAAAAACCAGCAATAAAAATTTAAAAAAACACAAAAATATTTGAGTTATTGAGACTTCAGACAAGATTTATCAAAACAGAAACAATTAATGTTTCAGAAACTTAGGTTTAATTTGTAAGGAGGGTGAGGGAGAAATTAATAGGACAAAGAGAATATCTTGGATTGAGTCAGACCACTTTTGCCCAGATAAGCCCAATATTCATAGATATTTCTGATTAATCAGGGGAGATAAAGAGAGATGTTAATGCTATGAAATGTGGTCTCAGCTGTCTCAGAAATCTGAAAGCAAAAGAAGACTGCTGGAAATGGCCTGCAGATCAGGCAATGTCTATGCAAAGGGAAAACTGGTTCCTATTATAGATTGATACTCCTATGACAGATTGGCCATCTCAAGTACAGTATGAAAAGGCAACTGAAACTGTGAATTTGATTTTGGATTGCAAAGGCTACAATATGCCCGGAGGTGAAATCTGATTGTGGGCCATTGAAATAACAGAAAATACTGAAAGTACTCAGCAGGTTAGGCTGGGAAGAGAAACATAGTCAATATTTTGGGCTTAAGACCATTTTTGGAACTGGGAATGAAAGAAAAGAGGCTTATTAAGGTGCAGGTGAAATGAAGTAAAAATTGGCATGCAAATGAGAACTATTGAAGTTATCATTAGTAATGAATTTTGACTTTTGAAATTACTTGGGAGAGTTTAAGGAAAAGAGTAGTAGGAAAATTAAAATCCTACCAAAAAAAAGAAAAATAACACAAATTTCCAGCGGTAACATAAGAACGTAAGAACATATGAAATTGAAGAAGAAGAGTAGGTCACCTGGCTTGTTCAGCCTGCTCTGCCACTCAGTAGGATTATGTCTGATCTGGCCATGGACCCTGCTCCACCTACCTGCCTTTTCCCCATATGCCTTAATTCCCTTGTAATGCAACCATTCTAACTCTCTTAAATATATTTAATGACGTGGCAACTACTGCTTCCCTGCGCAGAGAATTCCACTGAATCACTACTCTTTGGGAAAAGCATTCTCTCCTCATTTCTATCCTATATCTATTCCCCTGAACCTTGAGGCTCTGTCCTCTCGCTCTAGTGTCTCTTACAAGAAGGAAAATGGAGGTGACCGAGATGTGTGTGAACTTCTTTAAGTCCCAGTTAAATTAAATTTCATCTCTACAAAAGGTTATTTTGTTTCAGAGCTCAGTAATTCCCATCATCCTAGTGATTAGTACTTTTTTTTTACTGTTACGTACCCCATAACTGGGTTGCCAAACCAGCAGAAATGGACCACATGTTGGAGTCTGGTTTAACAGAAACTAATAAAGTTTTACTAAAGAAATAAGTAACAGTACTCTAATTGTAAGGATATAAATTCAACAGGTTAACAATGATAAAACACACATGTACACAGAACTAGGGTAATAGGAATCAATCAAGCTCTATCACAGTCTAGGGGTAAAATGATCAGTCTCAAGTGACGCAGAGTTCAGTTCAGCTTAGTACAGTTCGCAGTAATTGCTGTTGTGCCATTGGAGAGAGAGAGAGAATGCAAATTTTGATTCAGATAGACCTTTGATGTTCTTCGCAGTTAGCTTTCGGGCAAACCCTTTTATGTCTTCTGTGGTCACCGACTGTGACCCCTCCGTTCCGGATACGACCGTTCTTCCGCAGTGAACCCGGCACCCAGGCAAGGGCGGACACACACACCAGGTTCCCGCTGATTGTCCCTTTTCACCCCGTCAGTCTATGGTCGATTCCCTCAAAACAGACCTCCAACTCCACCAACTTGTGGGGGCACACCGCTCTTCCAGGGTCTCGTTATCTTGTGATCTCGTGGTGTGTGTCGTGCCTTAGCGAACCTCTTCTTTTTATCCCCCTGCTGGGGTATCGCCTGTCCATCAAACTTAAAACAGTTCAGGGTCAAAGCAATCTGTCTGTCAATATTCTGAAATGTGTGTCTTTCTTGTTAATCTCTCTCTTCTCTCTTATTAGCATTTTGAATGTTTCTTTATTGTCTCACTTATCTCTCTCTCATTAGCATCAATCTTCTGATAACTTGTTTTTTTGTCACATTACTCATTCACCCTAGGCTGGCAAATTTAAAAAAATGCAGAGGTGTGGAGAGGACATGGAGAGAGGCACTTGCTTGTATTCTTCATACAACAGCCACCTAATGTTTTCAGTGGATATGTCTGATAATTAACATTTGAGTAAGTAATAGGATGTCTCCACGAATACAACTTTGGGTATCCCAGAGGTAACTATAGAAGTGGAAATCAAAAACATTGGAAGTACATCTCTGACTACAACTGGATAATTGGGAGTGGAACCACATGGTGAAGCCTTGCCCTGGTAAATGACTCTGGAGAGGCTTTGGAGGAAAGTACCAATAAGTGTAATATGGCTGAGGAAGATGATGAGGACAGAAGAATATAACTAAGAATGAGGGATAGGCCAAATGGTCCTCTAATCATGTCATGGTGTTTTACAAAATAATGACTGATCCATTCTTGGCAATTGAAACTTGTCTGTTTTTCCCAGATCATTTTCTTGCTCCAATGTCTGTTCATACCTGGCTGGAACATATTTCATGATTCTTACAGCACAGAAACAGGCTTTTTGGCCCATGCTCTCCATGCTGACCATTAATTACGCAAAGTCTCCTCTCTACAAAATGTAGCGAATTCCAAAGATTCGTTTTCCTCTGGAAGAACAAATCCCTCCCCACCAACTTAAATGTGTAATTCCAATTCCTAAATCTGTCTCCCTTAGTTCCTCTGTATTCCCTGTATTAGAGAATACCTCTGTATTCCCCCCTGTAAATTCTGTAAGAGTTTTACATGTTTCACTAAAATCACAGCTCATCCTTCTAATCTCTGACGTCCATAGGCCCAACCAATGCCTTCTTGAAATCCAAATACTCTATATCGACTGACTCCCACTTAACCACCATATTTCTTACAAACTCAGTTCACTTCTTTTATGTCTTTTACATTTGCTTTTTGTCTTGCATGTTATTCTGCAACTGTTGGAGACTGTGATTTACAGCTTGGAGATGACTTGGGTGTTTCAGCACTCTTCAGTCTCCGAGAGGATTCTGGGAAGTAGCGGCAGCGTGTGTGAACCTTGAGGCGAGAAGGCTGCAGGGAATGAGCCGATGTTCAACTCCACTTTGCCGATTAAAGCTTCCATTGTTCACCGATTAAATTGATGAGGGAGATTGAAACATTGAGGCGAATGCAGAAGGGGAGCGCCATCAATCTCTGATGAGATTGCTCTACTGCTGGAGAAAGGAAAGGCTGCAGCTGTGCCCTGAGAATGTTATGCAGGTTTTCTGCATTTTGAATATGGACTTAGACTATAGATATTTTTCAGTCTTATAGCTTTTTATATTCTGTTTTTCACCTGCTCTTTCTTTTTTTTGGTGTGGTGGAGAGGGGGTTTTGGGGATCGATGTGCCTGTTCCATTTTTGTTTGTTTTTGTGAAAGGGGGATGGATCTGGGGGTTGATAATCATTCTGCCATTCTTTTCTCTCTTTGTTTTGTTGCTATCTGCAGAAGAATTTCAGAGTTAAATACTTAGATAATAATTAACCTTTGAACTTTTGAGCTACAGCAAATTTGGCAAATGTGATTTTTCTTTCATAAAAACCATATTGGCTCTGTTTAATTGCCATATAATTTTCTAAATATCTGCTCAATATGCCCTTGCCATCATACAATTCATTACAGTCCCAATTCAAGCGCATCCATTATTAAACATGGAGACCATAACTCTACCAATACTCCAGTTGCAACACGTTAGCATTTTGCAAATATACATCAAATCCTTTCTATTTAGTGCTCCATACCTTTACCATAAAGGACATTTCATTAACCTTTCTAATTTTTGCTGTAAATGTATGCTTATTTTGCATTCATTTTAAATAATACTTTGATTTTCATTCTTCTTCCAAAGCAAATATCCTCAAAATTTGCCAATTTAACTTCATCTGCCGAATTATAGGAAAGATGTCAATAAAATTGAGAGAGTACAGAGGAGATTTACTAAAATGTTGCCTGGGTTTCATCTCTTAAGTTACAGAGAAAGGTTGAACAAATTAGGTCTTTATTCTTTGGCGTGTAGAAGGTTGAGGGGGTACTTGATAGAGGTATTTAAAATTATGGGGGGGATAGATAGAGTTGACGTGGATAGGCTTTTTCCATTGAGAGTGGGGGAGATTCAAACAAGAGGATATGAGTTGAGAGTTAAAGGGCAAAAGGTTAGGGGTAACATGAGGGGGAACTTCTTTACTCAGCGAGTGGTAGCTGTGTGGAACGAGCTTCCAGCAGAAGTGGTTGAGGCAGGTTCGATGTTGACTTTTAAAGTTAAATTGGATAGATATATGGACAGGAAAGGAATGGAGGGTTATGGGCTGTGTGCAGGTCGGTGGGACTAGGTGAGAGTAAGATTTCGGCACGGACTAGAAGGACTGAGATGGCCAGTTTCTGTGGTGTAATTGTTATATGGTTATATGGTTAACTACATCCCTTTGAAAGCTTGTTGTGTCCTCCCTACTATTTGCTAACCTTGCATCATCAACAAATTTGGCTACAATATATTTTCAAAAACTGAGGCCACACACAAAGCGTTGACAAAACTGTGCAGATCAGGCAGCATCTATGGAGTGAAATGAGCAGTTGACATTTCAGGTCGAGACCCTTCATCAGGGCTGGAAAGGAAGTGGAAGAAGACAATAAGAAGGTGGAAGGAGAGAAAGGAGTAGAAGCTAACAGAATATAGGTGAAATCAGGTGAGAGGGGAAGGTGGGTGTGTGGATGAGTGGTATGAAGTAGAAGCTGAGAGGTGATAGCTGAAAGGACTGAAGGAAAATGGATCTGATAGGAAAGGATAGTGGACCATGGAAGAAAGGAGAGGACGGGCACCAGAGGGAGGTGATGAGCAGTTGAGGAGAAGAGAAAGGGTGAGAGGGGAATCAAAATTGGAATGGGAAAGGAGAGAAATCGGTAAGGGGGGAATTATTGGAAGCTTGAGAAATCAATGTTCATGCTATCACTGCAGGCTGTCCAAATGGCAGACAAAACGTTGCTCCTGCAATCTGAATGTGGCCTCATTTTGGCAACAGGGCAAGCTATGCACTGACATGTTGGAATGGGAATGAGAAGTGAATTGAAATAGGAGGCTATCAATAAATCCTGCCTTTTGTGGCAGACAGAAGAAAGGTGCTTGAAAAAGAGGTCCTCCCATCTACGTTCAGTCTGTCCAATAAAGAGGAGGCCATGCTGGGGGCAATGGATACTCCTTCCTTTCCCCCACCTTATTCTAGCTTCTTCCCCCATTCTTTCCAGTTCTGTTGAATGGTCTTAGGCTGAAATATTGACTGTTCATTTCCTTCCATAGAAGATGCCAGACCTGCTGAGTTCCTGCAGAGTTTTGTGTCTGCTACTCGATATTTCCAGCATCTGCAGAAACTCTTGTGGTAGAAGTTGAGACCATAGCGCTGATCCCTACGCCACCCTACTAGTAATTGATTGCCAGTATAAAATTTACTTCTTAAATTATGAATTTTTAATTATTATTTTGCTCTACTATACTTGCTACAAATCTACCCCCAACCATGTAGACCAATATCTTGTGCTGTTACCTCTTATTTGGAACCTTATCCAATGCCTTCTTGAAATTGAAATACTCTGTATCTACTAGTTCCCATTTATCCATCACATTTCTTACAAACTCAATGAGCTACAGCAAATTTGACAAACACTATTTCTCTTTCATAGAACCATACTGACTCAATGATTTTCATTTCTACTATTTGCCATATAAAATTCTAAATGCCCTGATACTATGTCCTTAATAATCAATTCTAACATTTTCCCCAATTGTAGGAGGGAAGGATTGTCTTCATCACTGTAATGCTGGATGCTCATTGTGACATTGATTGACTCATATTAATACCACACCAGTCTTTGAAATCCTGACTGTAATTGGTTTAATTGCTTGAATTAGTCTAATTCTAATTAGATCCAGCTGGGGACTTGGTTGAAACACACTCCATGTGCTTCACACTGAGCAAATAGTAGACATGAATATCTTTGAGTCATCAGCCTTTGTGGGAAATGAACTCACGACCTTGAGGAGAAGTGGGAGAGAGCAGTTCCTATCTCATGGCTATATCCATTCTCAGACTGCACCAAACCTCTGTCATTTCTTTTGTCTACAATCTTCTCACTTAACTTGTGGAAAATTGCTAATATGTTGGCAGTCAAAGCTGATTATGATATCTGGCCCTAAAGGCACAGAGCTACAGATTATGCAAAATGTAAACATTTATTTTTCATCAGGGGTTAGTAGTTAATAAACAGCTCATTATACATTGGTAATGGATAGTCAGGGACTCAGAGACATGTGCTTGCTGTCCAGGGTTGACTTAAACTAATAAAGCTGAGAAACACATTTACAAAACAATAAATTATTTTGACAACAGAACATTTTCTTGTCATTTAGCAACTAAAGTGAGTTATTTAATTCTGGAAAATGTTATTTTGCTTTGTGTCTAAAATTGTACCTCAACTTTTATCTTTAAATAGATCCAGAGAAACAGTTTATCAAATTTAAGTGGATATATTTGACAGTTTAGTTTGCAGTTTAGCATCCGCACACTTCTGTTTGGTTGGCTAAAAGTGTAAGTAGTGTAACTGTAGAAAGTCAAAGCATCTTTAAGCTACATTATAGAGAATTCTGTCATATTGTGGTTACTACCTCCCAGGGGATCTTTAACCACAATATCTCTTGCTAATCCTTCCTTGTTACTCATATCAAAATCTAAAATAAGTGAGTGGATTCATTACATACTGTTTAGAGAAGCAATCCCTGATGCACTCAACAAATTCTTTTGTGATATCCTTGCCAATTTGGATTGTTCAATAAATACTTAGATTTATATTTCCCATGACAATTGGAATTCCCTTCAAATGTGCCCTAGATATTTCCCTTATGCATGTTAGTCATTGCAGATAATACACCGTTTGTCATTATCAGGTCCAATTTAAGACTGTTAGCTTGAGAACATTTCCTCATTCAATGTGTTGTCATATCCATCCTCTTACAAGCAAATGCAATAACTTCTAGCTATAAGAGCCAAATGAATGGAAATGAAAATAAATATTAAAATAGAATGTCAGCTTTGTACATTATAAAGATTCTCTCCAGAGATTTGAATAGTCAAAAACATCTGATTGTCACATTTTCTATTTAATCCATGAAGCGGGTTTTGTTGCCATCTAATATAATGTAAACTTATCATTTTTTGAAAACATTTACAAGCATTTCTGAGATTATTTTGGTGATTTTGATCATGAGATTTTTTTCACAAATGCAGACAGATTTATACAAAATATTTTGTCCGTACAAGTCCAAGAACAATTCTTACTTTGTCCATCCGCTAACTTCAAGTAATGGCAATTCACAATCTATTTGCTGAGAAAATTCTGTCCAAATACAGGTACAATATTTAATATATCTTATGGTCTTATTAGTTTCTTGGCTTCAGGGTGTGAAAGATTATGGGGAGAAGCCAGGGGAATGGGGTTTAGAGGGAAATGGATCAGACATAATGAAATGACAGAGCAGACTCAATGGGCCAAATAGCCTAATTCTGCTCTTATGTCTTATGGTCTAAAAGTCATTTGACTAAATACACGAATAGGAAAGAATTAGAAGGATATAGACTAAATGATGGCAAACAGCACCGATTTAGGAGTGCACTTTGGTCAGCAGGCTGAAGAGCTTGATTTCCATGCTGTATTACTTTACGATTCTTATGTTGGTTTCCAATCAAGCAGTACAACAGGCCAATGACAGGGAGATCAGAATGGTAATAGGCTGAAGGATTAAAGTGACAGACATTTGCAAGATTAGAGTAACACACAAAGATGCTAGAGTGTCTCACTGGGTCAGACAGCGTCCATGAAGGAAAAACTTACTTTGTTGCTCCAGAAATCCAGGGTCTGTAGTCTCCTGTGCCTCCACTCTGCAAGATGTGGTTCATCCTGGGAATCTGAAAAGAAGTGTTCTGAATTTGATATCTTCAATGTAGAAGTGCCTGCATCCAGAGCACTTGAATGTAGTCCAACAAACTGGAAAATCTGCAAGACAATCACTGGTTCAGTGTTTAAAACTGTAAATAGTGAGAAACAAAAGGGCAGACATTTGTAGTGGTCTGGGTTGATCAGACCCAAACAATTGGAGTGTCCAAGAAATGTGGTAAAAAGTGTATAAGCACGACAAACTTAAGCCTAATTTATTATAAAATAGAAAGCACAAATAATCCACACTAAATACTATGTAGTAAGTTAAAAAGATTTCAGGGCTCATAATTTGTAGTGTCCACTTAATTGTTGCTGTCTTCGGGGGACTTGATTGTTGCTGTTGTCGGAAGAATTCCAAATTCCAAATCGTGATATCACCTGGGTCCGTCCTAGGCATTGATCATGATCCCTTGTCGAGGTGAAGTCCCGAGAACCAAGCAAAAGGTATTCACAATAAATAGGTGTTCAATCTACAAGACGCACAGAAACAGGCAAGCACTTCCGTCTTTTGTTCTCATGGTGCCTTGAGGCCAAGAAAGTCCCCAACCATTATAAGCCAATATTTAACAATCCTGCAGTGTTTAACTTGTAGCAACACAGTCCTGACGAAGGGTCTCGGCCTGAAACGTCGACTGCGCCTCTTCCTATAGATGCTGCTTGGCCTGCTGCGTTCACCAGCAACTTTGATGTGTGTTGCTTGAATTTCCAGCATCTGCAGAATTCCTGTTGTTTGTGTTTAACTTGTAGGCACCTTAGATGCTACGAGCTCACAGAGAGTTAAAGTGTCAACACACATCAAAGTTGCTGGTGAACGCAGCAGGCCAGGCAGCATCTATAGGAAGAAGCGCAGTCGACGTTTCAGGCCGAGACCCTTCGTCAGGACTAACTGAAGGAAGAGTGAGTAAGGGATTTGAAAGCTGGAGGGGGAGGGGGAGATGCAAAATGATAGGAGAAGACAGGAGGGGGAGGGATGGAGCCGAGAGCTGGACAGGTGATAGGCAGAAGGGGATATGAGAGGATCATGGGACAGGAGGTCCGGGAAGAAAGACGGGGGGGGGGTGACCCAGAGGATGGGCAAGAGGTATATTCAGAGGGACAGAGGGAGAAAAAGGAGAGTGAGAGAAAGAATGTGTGCATTAAAAAGAGTAACAGATGGGGTACGAGGGGGAGGTGGGGCCTAGCGGAAGTTAGAGAAGTCAATGTTCATGCCATCAGGTTGGAGGCTACCCATACGGAATATAAGGTGTTGTTCCTCCAACCTGAGTGTGGCTTCATCTTTACAGTAGAGGAGGCCGTGGATAGACATGTCAGAATGGGAATGGGATGTGGAATTAAAATGTGTGGCCACTGGGAGATCCTGCTTTCTCTGGTGGACAGAGCGTAGATGTTCAGCAAAGCGGTCTCCCAGTCTGCGTCGGGTCTCACCAATATATAAAAGGCCACATCGGGAGCACCGGACGCAGTATATCACCCCAGTCGACTCACAGGTGAAGTGATGCCTCACCTGGAAGGACTGTTTGGGGCCCTGAATGGTGGTAAGGGAGGAAGTGTAAGGGCATGTGTAGCACTTGTTCCGCTTACACGGATAAGTGCCAGGAGGGAGATCAGTGGGGAGGGATGGGGGGGACGAATGGACAAGGGAGTTGTGTAGGGAGCGATCCCTGCGGAATGCAGAGAGAGGGGGGGAGGGAAAGATATGCTTAGTGGTGGGATCCCGTTGGAGGTGGCGGAAGTTACGGAGAATAATATGTTGGACCCAGAGGCTGGTGGGGTGGTAGGCAAGTTAAAGTGTCACTTGGAATTGTTCAGACTTCTACCTGGTATTTTACAAAACTTAATACAGCACACTTGATTGTGCAAAGCATGGCCATGAGAAGGATAATGAGCATTGGTGGTGATGGAAGAGAAAACCAGTGAATCACCAAAGAAGTGGTCCAAGGGGAGTGGAAACTGTGTATAGACATGACATCAAGTTGAGCGTAATGGAGACAATGGAGTATCATTCACTGTATGCGAGTCTGCTGGGGTGAAATGTAAGGATCAAGTGAACTCTGTTCTTGTTCTGGGAGGAGAGAGGGCAAGAGCAGAAGTCCAGTTAATATGATAAGGTTTGACAATCATAGTAGACAGAAAGGCATTAGTGTGAAAATTGTCGTCATTATAAGAGGTATGATGAACACAGAGAAACTGGAAGAGTAGGAACAGAGTCCTTAGAAGAAACCCTGTGGAAGTAGTGTAATGAAAATAGTCGTGGGAGTCAGTTGGATGAATTGGATATTGTTCACAAATCTATCCCCTGAGACGTTACTTAAATATTATATGTTTCACCAGGAAGGTTTTACCAGCTTCAGAATGCATCTGGTAAGCGTCGCCACATCATGCCAGCTGCAACTCTACATGTAAGCATTCTATGGAAATTTTGCAGTTCAAGGTGAGACATAATTCATGATAGAAATAGAAGAGTACAGCATGGGAATAGCCCTGTTGACCCACTATGTTTGTGATGACAACAATGCCAATTAAAACAGCATATCTGCCTGGAAACACTTTAAACTACAACCATGTTTTTTGGAATCAGAGTGCAATACTGAATCAGAGTCAGATTTATTATCACTGATATATGTAATGTATTCTTTTTGTTTTGTGCTAGCAGTACAGTGCAAAACAAAAATTACTATAAGGTACAAATAGGTAAATAGTGCAAAAGAGGATTGATGAGGTAGTGTTTATAGACTGTTCAGAAATCTGATGGTGGAGGGGAAGAAGCTGTTGCTAAAACAGCGCAGAGACAGATCTCTTGGCCATCTGGTCCATGCCAACCACCGCATGTGCCCTCTAGTCCCAGTTGCCCGCATTTTTCCCAACCCTCTAATCCTTTTCCCTCCACACATCCACCAAATGTCTCTTAACTACTGCAGTTGTATCCACTTCCATTCTGGCAGCTCATTCCAGCTACTCGCTGCCATCTGTATAAAGAAATTATCTCTAGGGTCAGGTTTAAATCTCTTCCCTCTTGTTTTGCTACTATGCCTGCTAATTTGGACTTCCCAACTGTGGGAAAACAATAACTATTGTCTACCTTATCTGGACCCCTCATAGTCTAATGGGTCATCCCTGATTCTCCTGCTCTCCCGATAATAAAGATTCAGGGTGGCCGACCATTCCGGACAACGCAGGCCCTCTAGTCTCAGCAACATCTTGATAAATCTCTTCTTCATTCGCTCCAGCTTGACAATGTCCTTCCAAAATCAAGGTGACCAAAACTACGCACAATACTCCAAATGCAGACTAACCAATGACCTATATAAATGCAATACAGTGGATTCTGGTTAATTGAGCTACGTCAGAATCTGTAAATTTTGGCCCAATTAAGCTTTAATTGGCTGAAGATTTATGGAAACAGCTAAAGAGATTTAAAAAAGACAGGCTACCATTCAACTGAGAAACAAATTATGTATTTAAATAACACTATGGTAGTGTAACAGTTAGCATGACTCTATTACAGTTTAAGGCATTCCGGAGTTTGAAGTTCATTTCTGGCTCTGTTCTGTAAGGAGTCTCTGTATGTCCTCCCTGTGGAATGTGTGGGTTTTCTTTGAGTGCTCCGGTTTCCTCACATAGTCCAACGACGTATTGGGTTGGTTAACTGGGCATTGTAATTTGTCCCGTGATTTGGTTAGGGTTAGTCAGGTTTGGTCCAAAGGGCCAAAAGGGTCTACTCCATGCTGTATTGCCATTACAAAAATAAATAAATTAGAAGACTACAAATACCACTATAGCACTATAATTCTGTGTTTTAATTCCTAATAGTTATTGACAATACACTGCTGTGTTTTTGATTGAACGTAAATGAACAAAATCAGTGCCGACAACTAGTACAGATTATGTACTTCCTTCATACAATGCTTTCAATGATTGCATCCTCCAAATCTTCATTTTTACTACAATATTCAATATGATTGTCTATATCTTAAAATTCTTTGTAGTTGAAGTCAAGAAATAGTTTCAGTTTCACTCCTGGCTGTTTCAGACATCTCTGAATCTCAATGCTTGAAACTGTAGTGAGCAAAACGGTTTTGAATTGCCTTACTGCTTATTTCTCACAATTTCTCACCAATCACAAACAGATGCAACTGACACTATTTAAAATTGATCACTCTAAGCACAGTGTTGTGTCTAATGACCATGCAAGTGCATGTGACTGATGTTACTTAGAAGCTGTTTGGTAACAGTCTGCTGCCCCAATTAAGTGGCATATTGTCCCTAATAAACGAAGGGAATCCCTGCTTTTTCCTCAATTATTTTTTTTTCTTTAAGAGTTGTCCCAAATGAGCAGCTGCCTCTATTAACCAACAACGCAATTAACTGGAATCCACTGTACAAGTCCCTATCCCAAACTTGATCCCTGAATGATGAAGAAAAGCATGTTATATGCCTTCTGCACCAGCACGTCTATTTGCCCAGCTGCCCTCAGTGAACTGTGCACTTACACTCATAGTTCCCTCTGTTTCTCAACACTCATTAGTGCCCTGCCATTTAGTGCATGCCCTACCCTGGTTTGACTGTCCAAAATGCATCACCTCATGCTTATCCGAGTTGAAATCCATTTGCTGTTCCTCCACCTGTCCTTGCTCCCCATTTTCCTAACTGATTAGGATCTCTTTGAATTCACTGTAAGCTATCAACAGGTATCATCAGCAAACTTGCTAACTGTGTCATGTACATTCTTATCCAAATCATTTTCCCATATAATAAATGACAGGTGCCTCAACACTGACTCTTGGGGCACTCCACCGCTCTCAGGCCTCCAGTCATAGAATTAACCTTCAACCATCACCCTTTGCTTGCTATCATCAAGCCAATTCTGAATCCAACTCACTGGCTTCTTCTGAATCCCATGCTACCTCACCTTCCAGATCAGTGTGCTATGTCAAAGGCCTCATTAAAGTCCATATAGACAACATCCATTGTTTTACTTTCATCTATCCTCTTCGGAACCTCTTAATGATACTCTGAAATATTTGTCAGACTTTACTTGCCACACACAAAACAATGCTGACTTCCAGATCAACTTGTGTCTGTCTGAATGATGGTAGATTTTGTCCCCCAGTATTCCCTCCAGCAGCTTCCCAACCTCTGAACTCAGGCTCACTGGCCTGTTGTCATTTATCTGTTCTTGCTCCCCTTTTTAAACAGCATTAACCACCACCCCCCCTCCCCAGTCTTTGGTCAGTGGGCAATACCATTGTCATTGATTTCACTCTCTGTAATTTTCTCAGTGTTTTCAATTTTTGCCTTATGTTAGTATCATACAATCGTTTCATTTAGGATGATTGCATTGACTGATTTCATCTCACATAGTCAAAAAGACCCTCTTCTCCTTCTATCCAGCTGTACTTCAAACCACATTGCATGTTTTGATGCTAACTTCCATTATTCCTCTGTTTATGTCTGACTGGAAGTTTTCTAGTGGTTTAAACTGAAGTATTGTTCTAGGTTTAACTTTTACCCAGATCTTTGTTCTATGCTTATTTTCTACCTTCTTTACACTTCCCATGGAACATGAACATACCAATTATTGCTGAATTACATAATACTCTGTATGCCTGTATTTCTGTCCCTACTGCTGAGATAACCTTTGGTCGTTATGTAACCAATTATAGTTCTTCTGTTCTGAAATAATGATTCCCATTGCTGCACACTATTATCTAAAGCTGTATTGTTTCCATTGTTGTAACATGATGTGTGCACCAATTACAAGACTCAGGTTCCATAAAAGTAATGGTCACATAGAGCAGCATGTCAAAATTGATTTTGTCTTAAACAAACAACCATTGTTCCCTAAGAGGAGTGTCTTAACAGCCCTGTAGTCTCTACTTAAGCTGCTTTTGGGAAGTGACATACTAAAATAATAAATACTGTTGAATGAATTTATCTTATCTTATCTATCTATCTATCTATCTATCTGTCTATCTCCCTTCTCTCATATTAGATGGTGATATTGACATAGCAGACATGTATATTGGGAAGCACCAGGATTTGCGAAGTAGTTTATGAGTTGCTTAATATGTTTCCCCTGAAGAAGCCAAGAACAATCATGGTCATGGAAAGACCATGATCACCTATGTCATACAACACAGCACATAATGACCAACGCATATGTTTCACACAAAAGAATGCTAATATCACGATTTAAATATCATTTGCTGCTGAAGTTTGAGAATTTATTAACAAGGAGGAATTGGGGAATGAACGACTATGCCCCATAGAGATGGACAAATGCATTGCATTGCAGACTGTTGTCATAGCCCAAATCACCACTTAAAACAATGGGAAGGCTAGTAAGTTCTGAAACACAAGTACTTGCATCTAAAATGATAATGAGCAAGGCAGTTTCCTACTTTGAAAATTGGCCTTGTTTCTGCCCTGTGTCAGGGAATCCCTGTTGATTATTGTCTCCCATCATGCTAAGGCGCAGAAGGTTACTAAGTACAGAGTAAATCTTATTATCAAAGTACACATATGTCACCATATACAACCCTGAGATTCATTTTTATAGGATCTACAGAATCGAAACTATAACAGAATCAATGAATTACTGCCAAACTAGGGATTTCAACCTGAATGCAAAAGACAACAGACCATGCAAATGCAAAAAGAAGAAGTGATAATATAAATAAATAAGCAATAAATATTGAGAACATGAGATTGAGAGTCCTTGAAAGTGAATCTATTGGTTGTGGAAACATTTCAATGATGGGGCAAGTGAAGTTGAGTGAAGTTATCTCCGCAGTTCAAGAGCCTAATGATTGAGGAGTAGCAACTGTTCCTAAACCTGGTGGTGCAAGTCCTAAGATTCCTGTACTTCTTCCTGACGACAGCAGTGAGAAGAGAGCATGTCCTGGGTGGTAGGGGTCTCTGGTGTAATTATAATTACAGGAGAGGCTTGTTCATAGACACTGAACCTGAACCTATCCTCTATCTCTGATGAATAATAAGCTTCCATTATAAATAATCTTGTGTTGAATACATAATAATTCAATGTAAACATGTTTAAACACTTTCAACCTTCATTAACACTAAGTAAGTTACTTGCAGCTTCACATTGCTATTCTATTAATAGAAAATATATCAGCTTCATGGCATATCAGGTTCTATGTTCTGACATCAGTGCCATTGGAACAGATCATTTATATACAGGACAAATCTTCAGCATCAATGAATCACTGAAGTAGATTCATTCCCAATGTTGTTTCATCCTTAAACCCTTTCCTCTCCCCCGGCAAATCATCAAACATCCATATGTCTGTGATGAGTGCTTCTCCATATTAAAGGCTCATTGTTAAGTTATATTTGAGTGCAGACTTCATGAGCATAAGGTACAAATTTTGTATCCCTGGAGCAAAATAGTTCTGTGATTTCATCTCAAAATTGCAAGTCTGAAAGTAAAAGCCATTCCTTGCGATTCTATCACAGCCATTAATTGATCTTATCGAGATACTGATGGCAAATAGGATCAAATTATGAAGGTCATCATTTCACCATTGTACTGCAGCAATTAATTGTTCCTGAGAAATGACAATAGATTATTACATTATTATTAGATATCACTTTATACTTGTTATTTACCCTGAATACACATATACTGAGGTAGTTGGCACTACCCTGTTTAGTCACCGTTGATTGAAATCTCTATGGGCCATAACATGGAAAAGAATGATAGCAGTAGGGGGTCATTTGGTGAGTGACAAGTTCATGCTGAGATCCGTGCCATTAAATTCCTGGACTGATATGAAACAATGCAAAAATGTAACCAATATATTTTATACTACAATTCAATTTTAATTACCAAACATAAAATAAACTGTTTTATAGTCATGTTTTAAGTCATTTATTATGCATTTCGAAGCATTTAGAATTTGCTTCCATGTTATGGCTGCAATACCAACACAAATATTTGCTCTTGTGTTTCAAATAATTCACAATTTACCATGTAGTCACAATTTACAAACCATTCTTCTTTCCTTAGAGGAACAATGGAACTAAAAGAACTTCTTCAATATTCAGTGTGTCCCAATAGTAGAGAAGCATCATATCGATCAATGTCAAGCTAGAATTACTCAATGTGTTGTAGGATGTGAATTCATTGAGGCAAATGGAACATTTCCACAGAGATTTCAGTTTTATTTTGTAAAACCGAAATAGCTCTTAGGACTCAAATTAATTACAATTAGAATGCACAGGTTTTGGATCTTTTAGTTTGCAAGTAGGGAAAGTTTGAAAATGTATTATTAATGAACTGGAAAAGTGAGAGTTGGAAAACAATAATATGATCGGAGAGAGTCAATTAAATCAAAATAGATGAAGATAAACCAATGAGTTTAGTGTTTTTGGACCAACAGCTGGCTTTGGATACACCAGGTATGATTAATTAAATTGGAACTCATGGGATATACCAGTATGGACTGAGGAATAGCTAATAGACAGAAAACAGTGAAGAGAGATAAATATATTATTCTCAGTGGGTTAGTAAATTTGCTGATGACAAGGTTAGTAAATTTGCTCATGACACAAAGGTTGGATGTGTTGTAGATAGTGTGGAGGGCTGTCAGAGTTTATAGCGGGACATTGACAGGATGCAAAATTGGGCTGAGAAGTGGCATATGGAGTTCAACCCAGACAGGTGTGAGGTTGTTCATTTTGGTAGGTCAAATATGATGACAGAATATAGTATTAATAGTAGGACTCTTGGCAGTGTGGAGGATCAAAGGGATCTCAAAGGACACTCTGTAGGACACTCAATGCTGCTGCGCAGTTTGACTCTGTGGTTAAGAAAGCATGTGGTGCATTGGCCTTCCTCAATCATGGGATTGAGTTTAGGAGCCGAGAGGTAATGTTGCAGCTATATAGGACCCTGGTCAGACCCCACTTGGAGTACTGTGCTCAGTTCTGGTCTCCTCACTATAGGAAGGATGTGGAAACCATAGAAAGGGTGCAGAGGAGATTTACAAGGATGTTGCCTGGATTGGAGAGCATGCCTTATGAGAATAGTTTGAGTGAACTTGGCCTTTTTTCCTTGGAGCAGTGGAGAATGAGAGGTATCCTGAGAGAGATGTATAAGATGATGAGAGGTATTGATCGTGTGGATAGTCAGAGGCTTTTTCCCAGGGCTGAAATGTCTAGCACAAGAGGGCACAGTTTTAAGGTGCTTGAAAGTAGGTACAGAGGAGATGTCAGAGGTAAGTTTTTATGCAGAGAGTGGTGAATGCATGGAATGGGCTGCCAGCAATGGTGGTGGAGGTGGATACAATAGGGTCTTTTAAGAGACTTCTGGAAAGGTACATGAGCTCAGAAAAATAGAGGGCTATGGATAGCCCTAAGTAATTTCTAAGGTAAGGACATGTTCAGCACAGCTTTGTGGGCCAAAGGGCCTAAATGTGCTGTAGGTTTTCTATGTTTCTATGTGGGTCATGAAATCCAGCTAGTTCTTTTTTTAATCAATATCTGATGATAATTCTATGTTGGGTGAAGCATCAGTCGTGAGAAAGATACAGATGGGGCCATATGAGTATAAAAACACTCCAGAAAACAGGCAGCATCAGAGCAGATGGAACATAATACGGAATAAAAAATTGAACAGCAGAGCATTTTCTATGACCAAGTGTTTTCGGTAGATTTTTCTACAGAAGTGGCTTGGCATTGCCTTCTTCTGGTCAGTGTATTTACAAGACAGGTGACCCCAGCCATTATCAATACTCTTCAAAGATTGTCTGCTTGGCATCAGTGGTCACATAACCAGAAATTATGATATTCACCAGCTGCTATACAACAGTCCAACACCTGCTCCCATGGCTTCATTTGACGCTGATCAGTGGGGTGCGTTGCACTTAAGCAGGTGCTACTCCTTGCCCAAGGGTGACCTGCAGACCAGCAGAGGGAAGGAGTGCCTTACACGTCTTTTGGTAGAGATGTATTCCTAGCCCACCACCCCTTAACAGCTGTTAGTTAGAAAGTTTAGCTATAGGTTGTTTATTATTGCAAATGGATTGGAGGAAAGGACATAGAATCTGATGGGACCACACAAAGAAAATTGTACATAGATCTGGTCTCCCTACCAAAGGAAGGAAATGCTTGTGATAAAGGGATCATGATAAATATTCACAAAATTGATTTTTTGAGTACAGCTTAAAGAGACTGGGCCAACACTCTGTAGATTTTAGAAGAATGAGAATTGATGTTGTTGAATCAAACAAAAATTGTTTGGGCATTGATAGTGTACACTCATTGATGGTGTTTCCTGCAACTTGAGGTTTCAGAGTCTCAAGATAATAGGTCAGCTATTCAGGACCAAAACGATAGTAAATTTCTTCAGCCCAAGGGAAATTCCTGACTGACACAGTTTGTAGAAATAGTTATTGAGTGCCAACATTTCAGAATATATATACAAGTGTCCCCCGCTTTTCGAACGTTTGCTTTATGAAACCTCACTGTTACGAAAGAGCTACATTAGTACCCTGTTTTCGCTAACAGAAGGTGTTTTCACTGTTACGAAAAAAATCAGCGTGCAATAAAAAATCAGCGTGCGAAAAAATCAGCGCCCCGAGCAGCAGCTCTCCCCCGGATTCGGAACGGCATTGCTTTACCACGTGCCTGTGAGCACCCGTTTGCAAGATGAGTTCTGAGGTATTGGAAAAGCCTGAAATAGCTTGTAAGGGTGTTACACTTAGCGTAAAACTAGACATAATTAAGCATTTTGATCGTGGTGAACGAAGTAAGGACAACGTGAGTTTGGCTTGTGAAAGCTGACGAATATGATGTTGAAGAGGTTTTGGCATCCCATGACCAAGAACTGATAGATGAAGAGCTGATGCAATTGGAAGAGGAAAAGATAACAATCGAAACCGAATGCAGTAGCGAAATGAACGTGAAGCAACTGCGTGAGATTTTAGCTGCAATGATAAAGTACGTCTTTAATTTTGAAAGGGTACATAGCTTTAGGGGATATTTACAAGATGGTTTGAGTCCTTACAAAGAACTGTATGATAGAAAGATGCACGAGGCTCAGCAGTCAAGCAAGCCTTCCACATCAGCCACAGCAGACGACGAACCTCGACTTGCGACATCAAGGAGAAGATGAGCCGCCTGTTCTAATGGAAACACAACGAGATGACGCCCCAGTGTTCCACCACCCCAACCCCCAGGCCGCGGACAGATACTGATTCGCGGAGAATGCAGCGGTAGCCGGGAGGCACACAGCACATCTTTAAGAAAAGATCCGAAATAAACATGCTAATTAATTAGATGCTGCCCCACACGTAAATGTCGGCCCAGATCAGAGACGATGCAGCTAATTAATTAGCGTGTTTATTTCAGCTTTTTTCTTAAATATGTGCTGTGTGCCTCCCGGATACCGCTGGACCCCTGCATGCTTCACGGCAATGTATCGGTCGGCGGCCTGGAGGGTGGGGGCCACTGTACCACTCCAGCTTGCGACGACTCAGTCTAACACACCATCATCAGTGTGCTCTGCGCTGTCTTCCTAATTCCGGTAAGTGATACTACACTGTACATACATTATTTCTACCTTATATCGGCTGTGCATTTTTACGTGTTACTTGGTATGATTTGGCAGCTTCATAGCTTAAAGGTTACCGGAGAGAGTGTTTTTGCCGAGAGCACTTGCGTGAGATTTTCGCTTCGGCGAACAGTGCCGGCAATGATTGTGGAAAGGTATTTCTACTTTATATAGGCTGTGTATTTATCATAATATTCCTGCTTTTACTACATGTTACTGTTATTTTAGGTTTTATGTGTTATTTGGCATGATTTGGTAGGTTATTTTTGGGTCTGCGAATGTGCGAACGCTCACAAAATTTTCCCACATAAATAAATGGTAACTGCTTCTTCGTTTCACGACATTTCAGTTTGCGAACCGTTTCATAGGAACGCTGTACCTTCGGGTGGCAGGGGAAACCAGTATTACTGGAATCAATAAATGTAGAGTTAGATGGATAGAAATAGCAGGAATATGACATTAAAGTCTTATTGAAAAGTAAACAATTTCAAAGGTTGAATGGCCTGCTTCTGCTTCTGTATATTGCATCATTACCTATTGCACACAAAGTTGCATATTATTATTATTATTGACGAACAGGACATTAGCCAACAAGGTTAGAACACATAGAGTTTGAGGGAACATGCAGGTATGAATTGAGAATTAATTATTTGACAGAAAATAAAGTGCGGGTAGGAAATGTATCTTTCGGTTTTTTTTTGGGGGTTTTTTTTTCTTTTTTTTTCCATTGATATATATAAAATCTAGTATACTATTATGTTATCTTGCTTTCTTATGCTTAAATTACATTGTTTGTAGTATTTTCTTTTTGGTATTGTTATCTTTTGGAATTTTATTATACTTTAACATTGTATTAATGTTTATATGGCTTACCTTTTTTGTATACTTACTCAATAAAAAGATTTAAAAAGAAAGGAAATGTATCTTTCTTTGTATCATGTGCTGTGACCGGTAGAACATCATAGCTAGTCACAATCCATATCAGCTATTTGGCTGAGGGGTCTAAATGCTGTATTTCCAAAGTGAACGCTAAGACAGAAGTAAGTACATTTATGATAGGAAAAGAGTTGTGAAGGTGCTTGAAAGAGATACAGATAAGCTGAATTAGTAGGTAAGAATGTCCAATATAATATAGAGAAATGATTGAGGTTATCAACTTTGGTATACAAGCAGAGTTTTGTATATTCTTAATTGATTGGATATTAGGTGGTAGTGAGCAACAAACAAGACGTTGGAGGAACTCAATGAGTCAAACAGCATCTGTGGGGGTAATGAAATTACCTATGGTTCTAGTTAAAACCCTACATTAGGATTTTTGGGTAGTAGTGATATCATAAGAGACCAAAGTGTCCTCAAATACTAATCACTGAAACCCAACATACAGTTGCAACAAGTGATTAGTATACCCAATGGCATCTTGACCTTTGGTATGAAAAGATTGAAGTAAAGAAGTACAGATGTCTTCATTTGTGCCCCGGTGAGATTTCACCTGGCGTATTTTGTAGAGTTGTGAATTCTTTACCTAGAAAAGCCTAATGATATCATGAAGGGCAATGAAGATTCACTAAACTGATTTCAGGGAGGTTGGCTTTGCTGTATAAGGAGAAGTTGAGCAGACTAAACCATTTTTCTCAAAAAATTAACAAATATAAATGAAAATCACATTTGAAGCATTTGGGTTCAACAGGCTGGCTGCAGGGACCCTGGCTGTGGATCTCAAAAAAGTGATGATTGTCCCAAAATAATAGTGAAGTTGCTTTGGACTCAGATGAGAAATGTCTTCATGTAAAAGCCTAAAGCTTCGTATCTCAGACAGCTATCAAGGGTTGACCACAGAGTTTATTTCAAACAGTTATCAAAGGATTTCTAGATATTGAGGGAATCAAGGGACACAGGATAATGCAGCAAAATTACATTGAAGTGCAAGATCAGCTGTGACCCCGATAAATGACAGTGCAGACTTGAAGCCACAAATGGCTGACTCTTGCTCCTGTAGTTAATGTATGATGCTAAGCTGTAGTAGCCTGGTCAGAAAATTGAGTAAAATCAAAGTAGCATTCCACTTGAAATGGGACATGGAAGCACAGAGATTAAGTTATCTGAGTTGTAGAAATATAGCTAGGCTAATGATCAAAGGCACAATTTCAAATCCCACCTTGCAGATGATGCATCTAGACTTATTTAATTAATTAAATCCAGCATCGATATCTAGTGTCCATTAAGGTATTGGATTGTTGTGCTGTAAAAATACCCATCTCAACAGACCTTGATCTAGCTTGGCAAATAATAATAATATTATTAATAATAATAATAATAATAATAGACATCAAACATCTGGCTCAGAGTTGGAGATCTTTTACCAGAAACAGAGGGGTTCCTTGTGGCAATAAATAATCATGTGGATAAGACAAAATGTTATCAAAAATTCATAATAAGAGCACAACAAACTCAAGAAGATTAATGTAGAAAATTCCAGGTTAAATCAGAAATAATCCAACACATTATAGGATACTGTAGCAGTTTAAATCAAACTAATTACTCCCACAGGAACAATCAAGTAGCAAACATCATTCACTAAAATCTTGCATTAAAATACAAACTCAGGAAAGACACCATAGTTTACTATAAGTACAAGCCTGATCCAGTTTTAAAGTCAGAGTCCCACAAATTATATGAAGACCAATCCATTGTTACTGATAGGATAATCCGTAACAACTATCCGGATATAATTGAATTAAATTGAGTTGAATTGACTGTATTATTTACATCCTTCACATACATGAAGAGTAAAAATCTTAAAGTTATATCTCCTTTTAAATGTATAATGGTGGAAGGAGCTGTCCCGGTCCTGGCTTTTATGCTGCAGTACCATTCCCAGATGGTAGCAGCTGGAACCATTTCTGATTGGGGTGACTTAGGTCCCCAATGATCTTTTGGGTCCTTTTTTCACACCTGTCAGTGTAAATGTCCTGAATAGTGGGAAGTTCACTTCTACAGATGCACTGGACTGTCAGCACCACTCTCTGCAGAGTCCTGCGATTGAGGGAAGTACAGTTCCCATACCAGGCTGTGATGCAGCCAGTCAGGATGCTCTCAATTATGGCCCTGTAGAAAGTCTTTATCATTTAGGGACCCATTCCAGACTTCTCCAACTGTCTGAGGTGAAAGAGGCACTGTTGTGCACCACACAGCCAGTATGTACAGACCATGTGAGATCCTTGGTGATGAGTATGCCAAGGAACTTAAAGCCCTTCACCCTCTCAACCCCAGATCCATTGATGTCAATAAGGGTTAGCCTGTCTCCATTCCTCCTGTAGTTCACAACAAGCTCTTTTCTTTTTGCTACATTGAGGGAGAAGTTGTTTTTTTGACACCACTGTGTTAGGGTGATGACTTATTCTCTGTAGGCTGCCACATTATTATTTGAGATTAGGCAATCAGTGTTGTGTCATCAGCAAATTTAATTAGCAGATTGGAGCTGTGGGGGCAACACAGTCGTGGGTATACAGAGAGTAAAGGAGGGGGCTTAGGACACAGCCCTGAGGGGCTCCTATGTTGAGGGTCAGAGGGACAGTCTTACCTCCTGCCAGCGATCTGACAGGATCCAGCTGCACAAGGCCGGGTGAAGGCCAAGGTCTCTGAGATTCTTGCCAAGCCTGGAGGGAATTATGGTGTTGAATGCTGAACTGCAGTCCAAGAACAGCATTCTCACTTAAGCATCCTTCTTCTCCAGATGTGTAAGGATGGTGTGTAGAGCTGTGATTGCATCATCTGTCGATCGGTTGTGTCAGTGGGCGAATTGTAGGGGTCCAGTGTGGGTGGCAGCATGCTGCAGATGTAGTCCATGACCAGCCTCTCAAAGCATTCACTTATTATTGACAGGACGCCGGCTGTTCAGACATGTTACATTACCGAATATTAATATTAGAGAATAAGCAAGCAAAACAACTCACTTAATAGATACAGCCACTCCAAGCACACATAACATACAGAAATCAATAAGTGAAAAACCCCAGTAATATTCTGAATTACTGAGGAAATTGAAACTTTTAGGAACATGAACCAGGTATACATTGTCCCAATAGTAACATCTACAACTGGCATCATCCCAAAGTCACTACTCAATTGCATTAAACAATTAGACCTACTCTGCAATATATATGTAAATCTCCATAAAGCCACAAGACCAAACACTACCAGCACTTGAGGAATATGTGAACTTTGCTATGCCTGTATCTTAGGTTTTACCAGCTTCAGCTGAATAAAAAGAAAATTACAACAATAATAATAACCCGCGAAGGTTTTTTTGTCTAACATCAGGTGTGTCCCCAAGTAGCAGATTGGGGGAAGCTCTGAAGATATACAAGGTCATTGGTAAATAAAATACCACAAATGCACCAAAACAGAAACAAATCCAGGTTCACCTGTACCAGATGAGGCAGTGTTCTGGTCAGCATCTGTTCTTCATGTTAGGGGAGGCTGTAACAAAAAAGCCTGGTTGAGGCTGTAAAAAGCTATACCCTTTTACTTCAGGAATGGAGAGATGTCTACAAAAGAGAGTGATTAGGCAACAGCCTGAGGATCACCAGGGCATGCCTGGAGCTCGTGCTGGGCATGACAACAACTGAACCACTAGTGGTGCAGGCACTAGGAACCCCTCCAAAAAAAGATACAGCCAGCATTCAAAATAGCACACCAACACCACAGGCTGTGATTGCTGCAGGCGTTTCTGAGGGAAGCAGTCCTCTTACAAATGAGACCACTCAAGCAGTTAAGGAAAGAAAGACACGTTTGAAATAGTCATTAGAAGTAAACACATTATCAAGTAATGGCACACGAGACTGACATGACAGCATACAGGGACATGAAAGTTTTTAGCAATTGAGAAATAAGTGTGCTTGGTTATGCCTGTACCTTAAGATTTGCCAACTTGAGCAGAGAAAAAAAAAATGCAATAATAATAATAGTACTTAGAAAATCCGAAGAAACAAAATGAAAATGCAAGAAAAATTGTCATGAAAAGTCATTAACCAGAAACATCAACACCACTTCTTTCTTCACAGATGCTACTTGACCTGTTCAGAACATGTGTTGTATTTTACCAGTTTCATTCTAAGATTAATTTGGAGTAACTCTATATTTTTCTTGTCACAAAATTCAAACATATTGTTGTATTTTGAAGCTTTGCAGATATATATGTGGTAAGCTGTCATCATTAATCAGAAGTCGTACTGGCCTGAAGAGGGGAACTGAAACCAGTTACAAAACGATGCATCACATTCCAACAGTTGCTGTCTTGCATACCGAGTATGTTGGCAGTGCATTAACATCCTATTCCATAAGACCATAAGACCATCAGACAAAGGAGCAGAAGTAGGCCATTCGGCCCATCGAGTCTGCTCCACCATTTTATCATGAGCTGATCCTTTCTCCTATTTAGTCCCACTCCCCCGCATTATCACCATAACCTTTGATGCCTCGGCTACTCAGATACCTATCAATCTCTGCCTTAAGTACACCCAATGACTTGTCTCCACTGCTGCCCGTGGCAACAAATTCCATAGATTCACCACCCTCTGAAAAAAAAATTTCTTCGCATTTCTGTTCTGAATGGGCGCCCTTCAGTCCTTAGTTCATGCCCTCTCGCACTAGACTCCCCCATCACGGGAAACAACTTTGCCACATCCACTCTGTCCATGCCTTTTAACATTCGAAATGTTTCTATGAGGTCTCCCTTCATTCTTCTAAACTCCAAAGAATACAGTCCAAGAGCAGACAAATGTTCCTCATATGTTAACCCTCTCATTCCCGGAATCATTCTAGTGAATCTTCTCTGTACCCTCTCCAACGTCAGCACAACCTTTCCTAAATAAGGAGACCAAAACTGCCCACAGTACTCCAAATGAGGTCTCACCAGCGCCTTATAGAGCCTTAACATCACATCCCTGCTCCTATACTCTATTCCTCTAGAAATAAATTCCAACATTGCATTCGCCCTCTTCACTACTGACTCAACCTGGAGGTTAACTTTAAGGGTATCCTGTACGAGGACTCCCAAGTCCCGTTGCATCTCAGAACTTTGAATTCTTTCCCCAATTAATTAATAGTCTGTCCGTTTATTTTTTCTGCCATGTGCATAACCATACACTTTCCAATATTGTACTTCATTTGCCACTTCTCTGCCCATTCTTCCAATCTATCCAAGTCTCTCTGCAGACTGTCCATTTCCTCAGCACTACCAGCCCCTCCACTTATCTTCGTATCGTCAGCAAACTTAGCCACAAAGCCATCTATTCCATAATCTAAATCGTTGATGTACAATGTAAAAAGAAGCGGCCCCAACACTGATCCCTGTGGAACACCACTGGTAACTAGCAGCCAACCAGAATAGGATCCCTTTATTCCCACTCTCTGTTTCCTGCCAATCAGCCAATGCTCTATCCACGTATGTAACATTCCCGTAATTCCATGGGCTCTTATCTTGTTAAGTAGCCTCATGTGTGGCACCTTGTCAAAGGCCTTCTGAAAATCCAAATATACAACATCCACTGCATCTCCCTTGTCTAGCCTACTGGTAATTTCGTCAAAAAATTGTAATAGGTTTGTCAGGCAGGATTTTCCTTTAAGGAATCCATGCTGAGTTCTGCCTATCTTGTCATATGCCTCCAGGTACTCTGTAACCTCATCAATTGACTCCAACAACTTCCCAACCATTGATGTCAAGCTAACAGGTCTATAATTTCCTTTTTGCTTCCTTGCCCCCTTCTTAAATAGCGGAGTGACATTTGCAATCTTCCAGTCCTCTGGAACCATGCCAGAATCTATCGACTTTTGAAAGATCATCGCTAATGCCTCCGCAATCTCCACAGCTACTTCCTTCAGGATATGAGGGTGCATTCCATCTGGTCCAGGAGATTTAGCTACCTTTAGCCTATTCAGCTTCCTGAGTACTTTCTGTGTCGTAATCGTGACTGCGCACACTTCTCTTCCCTGCCACCCTTGAGTGTCCGGTATACTGCTGATGTCTTCCTCAGTGAAGACTGATGTAAAATACTCGTTCAGTTCCTCTGCCATCTCCTTATCTCCCATTACAATTTCTCCAGCATCATTTTCTATCGGTCTTATATCTACTCTCACTTGTCTTTTACTCTTTATATACTTGAAAAAGCTTTTAGTATCCACTTTGATATTATTTGCTAGCTTCCTTTCATAGTTAATCTTTTCTCTCTTAATGACCTTCTTGGTTTCCTTTTGTAAGGTTTTAAAAACTTCCCAATCCTCTGTCTTCCCACTAATTTTTGCTTCCTTGTATGCCTTCTCTTTTGCTTTAACTTTGGCTTTGACTTCTCTTGTCAACCATGGTTGCATCCTTTTTCCACTCGAAAATTTCTTCTTTTTTGGAATATACCTACCTTGCACATTCCTCATTTCTCGCATAAACTCCAGCCACTGCTGCTCTGCTGCCTTTCCCGCCAGAGTCCCTTTCCAGTCAACTTTGGCCAGTTCCTCTCTCATGCCACTGTAATTTCCTTTACTCCACTGAAATACCGACACATCCGATTTCGGCTTCACTTTTTCTAATTTCACAGTGAACTCAATCATGTTATGATCACTGCCTCCTAAGGGTTCCTTCACCTCAATCTCTCTAATCACCTCTGGTTCATTACACAATACCCAACCCAGTACAGCCGATCTCCTAGTGGGCTCAACAACAAGCTGTTCTAAAAAGCCATCTCACAGACATTCTACAAATTCTCTCTCTTGAAATCCAGTGCTGACCTGATTTTCCCAATCTACTCACATGTTACAATCCCCCATAATTATCATAACACCTCCCTTCTGACCAGCCTTTTCTATTTCCAGTTGTAATTTGTAGTCCACATCCCTGCAGCTGTTTGGAGGCCTATAAATAACTGCCATCAGGGTCCTTTTACCTCTGCTATTTTTTAGCTCAACCCATAAAGATTCTGCACCTTCCGATCCTATATCACCTCTTTCTAATGATTTAATATCATTTCTTACCAATAAAGCCATACCTCCCCCTCTGCCTACCTTCCTATCCTTCCGATACTCCGTGTATCCTTGGACGTTCAGCTCCCAGAGACATGCATCCTCTAGCCAGGTCTCAGTGATGGCCACAATATCATACCTGCCAATCTGTAGCTGTACAACAAGATCATTCCCATTTATTTAAATTATATTCTCATTTATTTAAATTATAAATACATTTTGACCATCACTATAACTTAAATAATGCAATCGTTAGGTGTAATGGAGTATTTTCTTCCTTTCTGCTTTCAAGAAAAATAGCATTAAACATTCAAACACATGATCCCATGCAGCATGTTACAGTTTTTATGATGCCACAGAAACCATTGATGGGGGATTTCAGCTGAAAGTTACACTAGAGAAGCAAGGCTTGTTCATCATTGAGTAAAGAAAGTACAGAAGATATCTGGCAAAAGTGTAAGAGGTCATGGTAACAGTTATGATAAAGAGTGGAAGCTGTTACCTTTGAAGGCTACCTCAAGGGCCAGTAGAACAGTTTTAAAGAGATAGTCTCAAGACACAGGAATTGATAATTGATATTTGATTTATTATTGTCAGGGCAGCACAGTAGTGTAGTGGTTAGGACAATGCTTTACAGTACCAGCAACCCGTGGTCAATTCCCACCTCTGTCTGTCAGGAGTTTGATTGTTCTCCCCGTGACTGTGCAGATTTCCCCCGGGTGCATTGGTTTCCTCCTACAGTCCAAAGATGTACCTGTTGGTAGGAAAATTGGTCATTGCAAATTGCCCCATGATTAGGCTAGGATTAAAGCAGGGGATTGTTGGATGGTGTGGTTCGAGGTGCTGAAAGGGCTTTTCCAGTGCTGTATCTCAATAAATAAATAATGGTGCTGGGACACAGAAAAAAGGTTTTGTTTGTACGCCATCGATGCAGAGCATTCCATATACAAGTATGTTGTGGTAGCACAAAAAAAGAGAAATATATGCAGAAAACAGTGTTACAGTTACAGAGAAAGTGTAGTGTAGGTCAACAAATAAGGTGCAAGGGCAATGACAAGGTAGATTGAGAGATCAAGAAGAACGATGTGGGCAGGACTTTTTTTGAATGAAAACAATGATTTTGATCAGTGATTAGTTGCCTGCAAGGGTAATGGAATCAGGCTCAGTCAAGGAATCAAACAGGGAAGTGAAGTGGAACTAAATAGTTTACTCTATGAAAAGATTGTCAATGATTTATTTGACATTGTAGGCTTTTTCAGTGCCATACAGTTCGATGGCACTATGATTTCAATTGAAATAAAATATAAATGAAAATTGTGAATTTAAAATGAATATGGGAGCATTGCTGATTTTCTTTTCCATGGTACCATAGGGTATTGATGTATGGGAGCCCCTGGAAAGTGCAGTGGTGCCCAATAACAATGTATGGTTATATTCCACTCAAAGTTATTCACTTACATTGAAATGACCAAATGGTCATCTCTAGAGCCTGAGCCATCTGCAACAACAATGCCAAAGGCCATCAACCTTCCCCTTAGCAAACTTTTCACAGAGCCTCTTCACCTTGGTTCATGTCTCTGTTCTTCCAGTCTTTTCATTTTATGCTGCCTTTGTTCATATCTCTACCCCCTTAAATCCTGCTCACCCCCCACTTTTCTCTGTCCTAACTACCAGCGGTTATAAGGCTGCTGTATAAAGCGTATCATTTTGCAATATTTTTCCAACTATCAACAGAATCTCTTGTTAAAAATAAAGAGTTTGATGACATTCATGTGCACGGTTGTCATCATTGTGTTTTCTCATTTGATTTTTGTTTGGAAACCAGCTGTTATTTTTTTATTAAAATTCACTAGGATTCAGACTTTCACAGTTCTAACAGCACTGAGATACATTTGGAATAGTATTCCATACAGGTAACTGAGAACAGCGTGACAGCAAACTGCTATGGGATCACTATTATATATGTGTCATCTCCTGTTATTTATCCCTTGTTTAACAACTACACGGACCTCCAAAAATGCCATCGTTCATCTACCATGACCTTCTACTGCTATTTATATTAGCATAAGAATAAGAATCCATACAAAATGCCATCTTAATAATGCATGCTTGACACACGTTAGATACAGTATAAAGTTGTAAAAGGTCTCAATAGCAACAAATGTTTATTGTCCTTATCAGAAATTTACATGGCTGCATGTTACTATCAGAAATGCACAAGGCTTTTTTTAATCTGAAATTACCAACTGGGATGCTTTTGAAGTCTGGGCTCATTGTGTGCAAGGGCTTTGTTATGGCGCTTTGTGACAGTAACGGTCAGGGCTCATCCATTTGATTCTTTAGTGTTTCCTTTCCCACATAGAACAATGGCTTCTCATGAAATGCAGCTTTCTGGCCGAGCTGCCAATGCATTCAGAACTTCAGTGTTCCCTACCTTAAGTGCAATCGCAACAAAGGTCACCAGGAATCATTTGAAACACTACTGTAGAAGGTAACTTGGATTATATTGGTTGGTGGCATTTTATTTCCAAATGAGAAGCAAACACTTTCCATTCAAATGCTTTTTTTAGGTTATCCTCAAATTGTTTGCAGTCATAACAATAATTTTAAAGTACAGCTATCATTGTGACATTGAAAACACACAGCCACTTTATCTCCCAACAATTGAGAATGGCCAAGATATTTTTTTTTTAATGATGTGATGTTAGGGAACATATTGGCGAGATCATCATGGATGGCTTACTGGTGCTATGTTGAAAACTTGCAGATTTTTATGCCTATTTGAAGGAGTAAATGGATCAGAAGTTTAACATAACAACCTGCATTGGAACATCAGTGTACATTGTCATTGCAGGATTTATGGAACTGGGTTTGAAACTAAAACCTTCTGACTCTGGGGCAAGAATTTTACCAGATGAGCCACAGCACACACGAGTAGCCCTTTGTGATTCCACAGAAATGAACTGCCAGCACATGTACAAGGTGAAGGTACATAAGGCTAGGAATAGTATACAATTTTAAGGAACTGAATATGGCTACAAATATGATTGAAGAAACAGGAGGTAGGTCATGAAGAATTTGCCATGTTGGGATCACTGAGTATGTATGACTCGTACAGTCACAGAGCTGCACAGACTCCCTTTAAATCTTTTCCCATTCACCTTGAACCTGAGTGCTCCAGATTTAGATTCTCCTAACCTGGGGAAAATACTGTGACTATCTACCATATCTATGCTTCTCATGATTTTATAAAGTGCTTCAAAGCCATTTTTAAGTCTCCTTCTCTCCAAGGAAACAGTCCCAGCCTATTTTAACTAAAACCTTCAATCCCAGCAACATCTCTTTGAATATTTTCTGCACCTTCTCTAGCTTAACCAAATCCTCCCTGAAGCAAGGCACATAATGTTTCAAATATGGTCTCACCAATGTCCTGTACAGCTGTCACATGACATCACAATTCAATGTCTCAACCAATGAATGACACTGTACTAAACACCTTCTTCACTACCATGTCCAGCTTTGTCACTACTCTCAATGAACTGTGTATTTGTATCCCCAACATTTCCCAGGATGTATAATATTCACTTTGTATCTTTTGTTCATTATGTGCCATGTTGTATGACATGGGTGATCATGGTCTTTGACCATTATTGTTCTTGGCAAATTTTTTTACAGAAGTGGTTTGGGCAGTGTTTTTATAAGACAGGTGACCCCATCCATTATAAGTACCCTCCAGTGTTCTTCTGCCTGGCCACTGTGGTTGTATAACAAGTACTTGTGATATGCAGCAGCTGCTCGTACAACCACCTACCATCTGTTCCCATGGTTTCACATGATCCTGACTGAGGGGGGCTAAGCAGAAATTACACCTTCCCCAAGGGTGACCTGCAGAGAGGGAGTGCCTTACACCTCCTTTGTTAGTGACGCATTGTCACTCCGCCACCTCTCACTTAGGATATTCTGCTCAAAATGCATTGCTGAGCACTTGTCTGATTTAAATTCCATCTGCCATTCCTTTGCTCCTCCATCCCAGTTGATTGCGATCTTGTTATAACATTAGGCAACCTTCCTCACTGTCTATTATTCCACCAATTTTAGTATCATCTTCAAAACTAGTAATCATGCCACCTCTATATCTCTGCCTGAGCTCCAACTTTCTTTCCTGTCTTCCCATAATGTCCAAGGATATATTTTGTCAGACACCCAGGGATTTATCCATCTTTGTGTATTTCAAGACCACCAACATCTCCTCTTTAATAATGTCAGGATGTTTCAAGACATCACTGTTCTCTTTGCTGAATTTATGAGCTGTTATGACCTCCACGGTAAATACAGTTTTATCAAGTTATTTTTGTAGCAGTGTAAATGAAGGTAGTGTCAGAAAGAAGAAAGTAATGAAATGAATGGGGCTTTGGAAAGAGACAGATAAGAAGAATACATTGGGGCAGGAAAAAAGTCCTTTATGCGTATGCCAAGCATGCAAGGTGAGATAGCACATTTGATTAATCTGCTGAAGTTTCCTTCCATTCAAGTCAATGAGGCTGTTTTTTTTTAACCAAGGACTGTTTAGAAGCTGCACTGGTTTAAATGAAGCAAGGAAGACTACTATATAAATGAAAAAAAGTCCTTTAGGCTGACCAAAGAAGACCATTCTTGTGTGACACACTTTATACAGAATTGCAGACTAGCAACACAGAGACATTAACAATTTAACCAGAGGAGGAAAGGTAACACAACATCTCTTCTTCTCTAGGCAGCACAGATAGTAATGACCAATTCACTGTCTATGACTAAAAGATGCACAGTTAATTGTCACTTTACTTTAGGGAATTCTCCAACTCTTGTTCTGGCAGGGTGTATACCATCATATTTATCAACATGAGGTTAATATGTCAACTGTGGCACAGTTGTCAACAATGTCACATCTGACACAGAAAGCTGTGAGTTACATTAAACACTTCAGAGACTTGATCAGAAAAATGTAGGTTGATACTCCAGTACAGAATTAGGGAGAGTTGAAATGGTGGAAATCCCATCTTCTGGATGGAACATTAATACCAAGAACGTCTTTACTTTCTCAGGTGGATATCAAAAACGTTATGACAATGTTTTGGAGTGGAACAGATCAGATATCTCTAGTGTCTTGGCTAATTTTTCTCTCTCAAACTGTTGTTAATCATCATGTTGCTTGTGGAATCTTGCTGTGTTCTTAAGTGCTACAGTTTTTATAATGTTAATAAGCTTTCGAAGTAGCATAGTAGAAAGCACAGAAGCATGTAGAGTTTTTGAAAGTGTACGACTGCAAGCCTTCTTTTCTTTAATTAGAATTTAAAAAAAGAAGCATGGTCACTTAGTAACTATGCCTCAATGAGAAAAATTACTGGGGCAATGATTCAATGTATCTTGAGTATCTTGACGGTCGTCCCACTGAGATCTACTCTGTTATGAACCTGTGGATTAGAGATTGGCAAGCAATAGGTGGATCCAGGTGAGAAGGGTTTGGTTGAAAAAATGGAGCCAGGAATCATGTCAGATGGAGTCCCTTGTTATTTTCCCCAATTAAGCAAATCAGCCAATCAACTCCTCCTCATCTGGATCTACTTATCACATGCCAAGTCTAGACTGCCCCTCCCCTTGCCTCTTTATACTGATTGTCTCCCCTCTGCTCTTTCAGTTGAGATGAAGTGCCTCAGCACAAAATATTAGGAGTGATTTTCCCTCCATAGATGCTGTTTGACCCATTAAGTTCCTCAAATATTTGTTTTCTTTCTGTTTACCCTAGTTTAAATTTCTCACAGAGCTGCCATCATTGGCAGCTTCTGGAAGAGAGATCCAAATTTCTGTTGCACTATATGCGTACTGATGTGTTTTAAAGACATGACCAAGCAATCTGTGTCTAATTTGTATGCTACGTACCTTGTTCCTGCAGTCTCAAGGATAGAAGGAGTCAACCACCCGAGCAACACATTTTCCAAATTATTGGTTTGATCCTAGTCTCTGGCCATGTCTTGGTGGAGTTTGCTCTTTCTCCCTGTTACTGGATGTATTTCCTCCATGTGCTCCAGTTTGCCCCCAGATGAAAAGATATGTGGAAAGGTAGGTTAATTGGTTCTAAATTCCCCTGGGGCATAGATTAGAGATAAAATCTGTGGACAATTGAGGGGAACATTGGATTGGCATAGGATTAATACAAAGTTGCGCTTAATGTTTGACATTGACTTGATGGGCCAAAGGGCTTTCTCTCCATGGTGCAGATCCCATAGCTCCATAACTCCACAAAGAGAACACTGAAGGTCAATCAAGCTTGGGTTACAGAAACAATGAGGTTACTGCACAAACCACTGTTCCCCAGTGATGCCAAATTATTAAATGAGAGAGTGAAGTTTACATGAAATTAAAAGGGGAAATGGAACTAATGGAATTGTTGAGGCCTCCATTAGTCAGGATTGACCATGAATGTTCCTTCCTAGCCGTCTACGATCAGCCACTATGCAAGCCAGAGCAAGATGATATGGAGAGCAAGCTGTTGCCCATGCAGTATGCTCCCCCTCTTCATGCAGCTGATGAATCCAAAGGAAAAGCAGAGATGGATGCAGTTTGACACCATTGGCATCACAAGAGTGACTAAACATGAGACTGCCTTGGGGACTCCAGGTCTGGATTTTTCCTCGGGGTTTACTTCCGAAGCCTCCTCCATGAGTGGGTATAGCCACAAGGCAGTGGAAGTTTGAGATCAGAGTTTTCCTTCTGGATGAGCTGCATCTGCCTGAACTGACTAGTTTTAAGGTGCCAGTAACCTGCCTTTGCCCCTTCAGCTGTTAGTAGCAATGGTTCTGCTGGGCTTAGTAACTAAGCTACACGTGAAGGCTAGGAGCTGGATTTGGTTGTCGGAGGCTATTAGAGATGCACACCACTGGGAACACTTAGTAGGTAGTGGGAGCTTATCCCTGCTAACCCTTCCCAGCTATGACAACCTTAAGGAACCACTAATGGAACTCTTCTCCTGGAATTGGCATGGATTTTATGTGCTGAGTAGTGTTTTTTTATTAAATAGTTTGAAAAGCTTTGAGGCTCTACCTGTAAAAAGATTGTGTTTTGTCTCTTACGTAAACCAAATAAATCTTGATTTCATTTGAATATACATTTTGAACAGAGAACAGTATAGCACAACACAGGCCCTTCAACCCATTATGTTGCTTTGATTTTTTAACCTACTTGAAGATCAGTCTATGCTTCTCTCCCAGATAGTCATCCCTGTTCTATCATCCATATCACTATCTAAGAATCTCTTAGATGTGTCAAAACTGCACAGGCTGGCACCTCTTAGTCTCCATCCAGCTAGCAAGAGTCACCTTCCACTCGTTTCCAACTCATCACCTGCAGCCAATTTAAACCCAACTCTCACCCACAGCCCTTTGTTCATTCATTTGAACTATCCAGCCTCAACTAGTTGCTGCTAGCCTTCAGTTACCTTTCTGCCTTGTCATGTTAAGTATCCATTCTCTGTTTTTTTCCAAACCCATGTGGCTTGTTATTTTGCGGATTATTATTAACGTGATTGCTCACTGCTAAATCATCTCCTCTGCTCTGTATGTGGGTCAAGCCTCCTCTATATTTCCTGGAAAAATGTCCTTAATATATCTGTCTCTACCACCACCACTGGCAGTATGTTCTACACATCCACCACTCTGTGTATAAGCCCTATTTCTGTCTTCCCACCAATACTTTACTCCAATCACTTAAAATTATATCCTTTCATATTAGCTATTTCTGCTCTGAAAAAAGGTACTTGCTCCCCATTTTATCTCTGCCTCTTATCACCTGACATACTCCTTTGGTCCAAAGCAAAAAGCCTAGCTTGCTCAAACTTTTCTCATAAGTTATGCTTCCTAATCCAGCCAGCATCCTGATCAAACACCCCTGAACTCTCTCTAAAGTTTCAGCATCAACCTATAATGAGGCAAAATAACTGCTCTGTCTAACGTGGACTGAAAACATTCAAGACTGGCTTTCATCAGACCCCTATGCAGCAGAATAACACTTCAATTCATAAAACAAAGACTGAAACTTACAGCTTTAATTGGGGTAAAGTAGGAATAAGTGACCCCTCAATTTTATACAGTGCAATGGTTGCAATAGCAAGATACTACTTAGTATCTTGTTAGTGCAACCATTGCACTGTATAAAATTCCACTAACAAGATAATATGCAATGCAAATCAAGAATTTAAATCTGGTTATAAAAGGGAAAGAAGTGCTAAAACTGCCGGAACTGAGAACAAAAAAAAAACTATCGCCATCTTCATCTTCCAGTTGCTGACTAAGTGAAGAATTGCAGGATTTTACAATTTTATTTCAAACTGCTCAGTCTTTTGTTACCAATTTCTTAATACTTAACATTAAACTATAATAACAGAAAGGTATTTGATATTCATAATTTATTTATGAAACCTATTAACGCTGCATTTGCTTTCAAGTAGCATATTGAAAGCAACAAGGGTATATTTGCAACTTAACAATATTAACTCATTGAAATCAGTGTGTAATGTGCTGGTGTTAAATCAGCACATGTTGAGTGAATTGAATTGAATTGAGTTTATTTCTTACATGAGGAGTAAGAATCTTTATGTTACGTCTTCGTCTAAATGTGCAATTTATAGTAATTTGTAATAAATAGTATGTACAACAGGACAGTCAATATAGCAGATAAATACAATTGTATCCTCGTGAATTAATCAATCTGATGGTCTGGTGGAAGAAACTGTCCTGGAGCCTGTTGGTCCTGGCTTTTATGCGGTGGTACTGTTTCCCAGATAGTAGCAGCTGAAACAGTTTATAGTTGGGTTGACTTCGGTCCCTTTTTATGCACTTGTCTCTGTAAATGTCTGGAATAGTGGAAAGCTCACATCTACAGATGCGCTGGGCTGTCTGTACAATTCTCTGCAGAGTCTTGCGATTGAGGGAATACAATAGATGATGAATTTAAATTAGAGCTTGTCTAAATATTAACTCACAGCATTTCTCTTAATACCATAATAGATTAATATAATTGACGTTAATAACCATTGACAAGGGGATGGGAAAATGAGTGAAAGGGCTGAGGATAGGGGAGTTGGTATACAAGTAGAGAGAGTGTGTATTGGGACATTGATAGGATACAAAACTGGGCTGTAAAGTGGCAGATGGAGTTCAACCCGGATAAATGTGAGGTGGTTCATTGTGGTAGGCCAAATATGATGGCAGAATATAGTGTAAATGGTAAGACTCTTGACAGTGTGGAGGATCAGAGGGATCTTGGGATCCGAGTCCATAGGACACTCAAAGCTGCTGCACAGGTTGACTCTGTGGTTAAGAAGGCATACGGTGCATTGGCCTTCATCAATCGTGAGATTGAGTTTAAGAGCCGAGAGGTAATGTTGCAGCTATATAGGACCCTGGTCAAACCCCACTTGGAGTTCTGTGCTCAGTTCTGGCACCTGACTACAGAAGGTCTGTGGAAACCATAGAAAGGGTGCAGAGGAGATTTACAAGGATGTTGCCTGGTTTGGGGAGCATGCCTTATGAGAATAGGTTAAGTGAACTCAGCCCTTTCTCCTTGGAGCGACAGTGATCATATATGGTGGAATTTACTCTGCAATTTGAGAGGGGGGAGCTAAAGTCAGATGTGTCAGTATTATAGTGGAGTAAAGGAAATTATAGAAGCATAAGAGAGGAGCTGGCAAAAGTTGATTGGGAGGGGACACTAACAGGGATGATGGAAGAGCAACAATGGCTGGAGTTTTGGGGAGCAATTTGGAAGGCACAGGATAGATACCTAGCAAAGAAGTATTCTAAAGGCAGGATGACACAACTGTAGTTAAGAGAAATCAAAACCAATATAAAAGCAAAAGAGAGGGCATATAATTGAGCAAATTTAGTGTGAAAATAGAGGATTGGGAAGCTTTCAAAACCCAACAGAAGGAAATTTTAACATCATAAGGAGGGAACAGATGAAATATGATCGTAATATCAAAGAAGACACTAACATTTTTTAAGATATATACAAAGCAAAAGAGAGGTGAGAGTAGATATCGAACCACTGGAAAATGACAATGGTGAGGTAGTAATGAGGGACAAGGAAATGGTGGGCAAACTGAATAAGTATATTGCATCAGTCGTCACTGTAGTATCTCAGATATTTGAGGGTGTCATGGAGCAGAAGTGAGTGCAGTTGAAATTACTAGGGAGAAGGTGCTAGGGAAGCTGAAAGTGCTGAAGGTAGATAAGTCACCTGGACCAGATGGGCTACATCCAAAGTTTCTGAAGCTGAGGAGATTGTGGAGGCACAAGAAATGATCTTTTAAGAATCACTAGATTTTGACATGGTCCCAGAGAACTGGAAAATTGTAAACGTCACACCACTCTTTAAGAAGGGAGGGAGGCAGAAGAAAAGAAATAAAAGTCTGGTTAGCCTGACCTCAGTTGGGAAGATTTTAGAGTCAATTGCTAAGGATGAAGTTTTGGGGTACAGTATTTGGAGGTACATGATAAAATAGGCCAATCAGTATGGTTACCATAAGGGAAAACCTTGCCTGACAAATCTGTTGGAATTCTTTGAGGAAATAACAAGGAGAATTGGAGAATATTGTGCACATGGATTGTCAGAAGGTCTTTTGCAAGGTGCCGCAAATGAGGCTGTTTAACAGGATAAGAGGCTATGGTATTACAGGAAAGATTCTAGCATGGATAAAAGAGTGGCTGATTGGTAGGAGGCAAAGACTCTAGTATGGAGAGAGTAGCACAAACATGAGGACCTCTGCAACACACACAAAACGCCAAAAGAACTCAGCAGGTCAGCCAGCATCTACAGAAAAGTGTAAACAGCTGATGTCTCAGCCCAAAACATCGATTGTTTAGATAGATAGATAGACAGATAGATAGATATACTTTATTAATCCTGAGGGAAATTTGGTTTCGTTACAGCCGCACCAACCAATAATAGAGCGTAAATATAGCAATACAAAAAACCCCAGCAATCAAACACCAAAATGCAAACTATGCCAGATGGAAAATAAGTCCAGGACCTGTCTATTGGCTCAGGGTATCTGACCCTCCACGGGAGGAGCTGCACGTTCGATGGCCACAGGCAGGAACGACCTCCCGTGTCACGTGTTGTATCACGATGGAATGTGGCCGAAGTCCAACAATGAAAAGTTCAATATCCAGTCTGCAAACACGTTCCTCGATTGTAATATACCCCGGATTGCACCATCCGTTGTTAGCCAGATCAGTAAGCACCCAACTCCTTTACGCTTACCGCTCTCAGTGCACTTCTGGTCAGCCGGAACGGTATTACCCACCGAACTCCTCTTCTCCAAAAGTCTCTGTTGTCTCGACCAGTCCTCTCTTCTCGGCTTTGTGATCCCCCTCTATGTGTTTTCCTCCGGATTTCAGCAGGGTTGTCCGCTGCTCTGTTCGTTAAGCCGGCCGGTATTTGCTGGTCCGTGGAATACACAATGCGACCTTGCTTCTGTCCCGTGTGTCAGGATGTAACCATTTCCAGTGCTAAAGAAAACCCAAATAAAACTCTCTCTACCAGCATGTTAGAGAGGGTGCAGCTTCGACATGTTACCGTGAGAAAAAAAAATAAAAAATAACGTAAATTAACAAGTAAGAAGAAGAAAGTAAGAATAGAACAGAGTACTTATTTACAAGATACTGCCTGACCTGCTGAGTTCCTCCTGCTTTTTGGGTGTGGAGTGTGGATAGAGCATTGGCTAATTGGTGGGAGCAGAGTTGGAATAGGGGCTCTTTTCTGATTGGCTGTCAATGACTATTGGTGTTCCACAGGGGCCTGTGTTGGGACCGACTCATGTTATGTTATGCATCCATGATTTGGATGATGGAATCGATGGCTTTGTGGCCTAGTTTGCAGATAATACGAAGATAAGTGGAGGGACTGGTAGTGTTCAGGAAGCAGGGAGGCTGCAGAAGAACTTAGGTTAAGATAATGGGTAAAAAAGTGGCTGATGGAGTGCAGTGTCGGAAAGACTATGATCATGCACTTCAGTAGAAGGAATAAGAGCATAGACAATGTTCTAAGTGGGGAGAAAATTAATAAATATGAGGTGTAAGAGACATGGTAGTTCTTGTGCAGGATTCCCCAAAGGTTAATTTGCAGGTTGATTCAGTGGTGAGGAAGGCAAATGCAATGTTTGCATTTATTTTGAGAGGACTAGAATTTAAAGCAAGGTTGTAATGCTGAGGCTTTATAAGGCCACACTTGGAGCATTGTGAGGAGTTTTGTTCCCCTTATTAACGAAAGCATATGCTGATATTGGAGAAGGTTCAAAGGAGGTTCAGAAAAAATAATTCCAGGATAGAAAGGCTTGTCTTATGAAGATGGCTTGGGGCCTGTACATGCTGGAATTTAAAAGAATGAGGGGAGATAACATTGAAAGCTATCGAATGTTGAAAGGTCTAGATGGAGTGGATGAGGAGAGGATGTTTCCTAGTGTGTTGGTGTGTTGATGTCTAGGACCAGGGAGTACAACCTCAGTATAGAGGGGTGTCCATTTAGAACAGAGATTAGGAGGAATTTCTTCAGCCAGAGGGTGGTGAATCTGTGGAATTCATTGCCACATGCGACTGTGGAAGCCAGATAATTTAGTCTATTTAAAGTAGATCTTGATAGCTTATTGATAAGATGGGGTGTGAAAAGTCACAGGAAGCTGGAGAATGGGGTTGAGAGGGAAATGGATAAGCCATGATCAAATGGTGGAGCAGACTCATTGGGCCAAATAGCCTAATTCTATTCCATTGTGATATGGTTATAGTAGAATCGATGAAAGACGCCCAAGTTCGTGTAGTCATTCATTGGTTCTATTATGAATTTATTGAACATGTCTGCTACAAAATGAATCAAGT
This sequence comes from Mobula hypostoma, assembly GCF_963921235.1. Classification (NCBI taxonomy): domain Eukaryota; kingdom Metazoa; phylum Chordata; class Chondrichthyes; order Myliobatiformes; family Myliobatidae; genus Mobula; species Mobula hypostoma. The sequence goes on from NC_086117.1 coordinate 37,254,799, forward strand.
TTGTATATGGTGATGTTTTTGTAAATTTCATTTGAATTTTGAACTTAGTCTCAGGAATTTTTTAAGAGCTCTTATTTTCTATTTGCCCTTCCTTCCTTTCTCTGTCACTACCATTAACAACTTGCATCCTTTTCATCTTTTTGCAGGCACAGCAGAAAAGCAGAGCTGAGTGTCTGAGTGCTGAGGATGTGAGGAGAGAAGAGAAGCTGGTAGATTGCATTGGAATAAGTTCACGGTAAAGCAGCAGAAATGGAAGTTGCAATTAATGCTGGTACCCTGAACACCTACAAAGTTAACAACTAATCTCCGTTGAGGCCTTCCTTTGGTTCGGTTGACCATGGATGTTGCATTCCAGGTGTCAACCTGATACACAAGGTAGAGCAGTGCACAATATGCAGAGTAAGCTATTTTCATGTAGCAGGTTTCTCCTCTCCATGCAGCAGATAAACAGCAGAGACTGATACACTTTGACACCAGTGGCATTGTAAGAATTGCCAGTCGGTGTTGAACTCATTGTCAGATTGCCTTGCTTCTGGACTTTCCATTGGGGACTACTCCCCAATC